>NC_056745.1:363296396-363596396 GCF_019279795.1 Protopterus annectens
GCAGCTTCATTCATCTCTGTATACCATACAAAGCAGTCTTTAATTAACCAACTCTGTAAATTAATGATTACTAAATTACTGTGTCTGGAAGAACAATAATTATACTGTATTGTAACAGTCAATTATTTTAGCACTACTTAGTTTTGAATAACAGACAGAATAATTCTACAGAAACATCATTGCATGAAACGTACTTCGCAGACAAGGATGACCAAATAACTAAAAACACCTAAAATCCCTTGAGAATAAAATATACCCTCCAGAAGTACAAAATATTAGTCAATTAACATAAAAGTGAAATATACAAATGTTAAAAAAAATCCATGCATCTTCAAACTGTATCTAGTAGTTTCCTTAAAAGTGCAAACGAACAGTTTTAGAGTTGTTGTTTCCTCTTATGTCTTCCATATTCAGCCCATTTCTGAAGACTAGCCTGCCATATGTGACATGAAATGCAACACTCATTTTTGTAGTGTAAATAAAATCATCCAATACCTAATTAAAAAAGAAACAGTGATCTAAGAGATATAAATACTGTCTTTACATTAGGTCATCTTATCAAACCTTTATCCGAAAACTGCTACTGAACATCAAAGCACCTGGCACCCCAAAGTCAGACTTAATTCTATCAAATTTCATGAAGCTAACAGTATATACAATCCAGCTGGCAAATGTATAAAAAGAATGATCACAGAAGGGAAAGTGCCTGTATATGAAAACTATGATCACATCACTGCTTAAGATTAACACTTCTTAATATTGCCAAACTAAAAAAATATATCTATTCTCTCTCAAATAGGAACATATACTCTCCTCAGACCTAAACGATACTGCCCAGCTCTTCACCCAACTTCTCTGTAATCTACAAGACTCATACTTTCCTACTGTTGCAAGACTGTACAAGATCCTCACCACAAAAAATGGATCACTTATGATCACAAAACCCTTTTATTTCTCAGAAACAAAGCATGACACTCCTGGAAGTGTGACCCAAGACCTTCTACCAGACAAAATTACACCCTTCTCAGAAGCCTGTCCAAACAAGCAGTTAGATGTCATAAGAACCATCATATGAGAACACATTGATCAAAACATTTTTGCTTCCCAAAACAATTCTTAGATGAGGTCAACCAGTTAGCAGGTCGTAAAACTCCTTCCAGTGCTCACTCTTCATCCTCCTCTCACTCATCCTCAGATTTTAGTTTTCACTTCCCCACTTTCTCCTCCCTCACCACACATACTTTATTCCCTCACTCAACCTCTCCCTCACCCTCCCCCTTATACTCCCCTCTTGTACTTTAAAAAGATCTTGACCAATGATATTATACCTCTACTTGAACATGTAAAACTTGACTTGCCTGAAGGGACAGACACCCTCGCCCCCAGTTCGTATTGCAGTGCAGGGATTACATGCTTAGCCCTCTGCTACAATCTTTGGTTAATTAAATATATGGAAAACAGTAAAAGTCATACCTTTCTCCCAAAATATCCTGACCCAAGCATCCACATAATTACTGTCCAATCTCAATCCACTCAACCCTTAAGAAAATATTACAAAAATTGGTCTATAATCAACTCTCAAATTAAATAAGTCAATACTGCCCTGTCTCTTCCAAGCAACATGGTTTCTGGTCCAGCCACAGCACTTCCAATGCACTTTGGATCCTAAATGATCATACCCTTTTAGCTATGGACAAAGGTCTCCTTACTGGAACCATGTATTTAGACCTTACCAAAGCCTTTTAGCTGGCTGATTATCCAATCCTATTTAACCACCTCAATGATATTGGATTAGCCCTGCTGCTATTCCCTGGTTCAAAATGGCCTATCCAACCATAATTTCTCAATAATTTTTAATAACATCATGCCAGCCAATAAAAGCTAACCACAAAGCCTTTTTCAGTTATGTCAAAAACCTCCATGGCAAAGCCCAGGTTTGTTCCAAATTAGATCTTAATGGTACCACTTACTCTGATCCTATTGACTTAGCCAACCTGCTAGCAGACAGGTTCAGTGCAAACTTCACCCCCCCCCCTGCCCCTCAAAGGCCCATTTGACATCCTTGATACTCGCCCCACACCTCACATCTCCATAGATCAAGTGTTAAAGGCCCTATCCAAGGCAAGGAACACAGCTTCCATGGGACCTGATAGTATCCCAGGCTGTATTCTGCAACATCTCTAGCAAGAACTAGACTAGCTGTTGAGCACCCTATTCAACCATAGCCTAAGTACAGGCTTCATTCCAGCAGAGTGGAGAACTGGCATTGCCATCCCTCTGCACAAAAGTGGTGCCACTACTGACCCTAGAAACTATCACCCCATTAGCTTGACAAGTCTGATCTGTAAGGCCATGGAGTGTATTATTATGGACCTCACAAACAAGGACATAGGCAATCTCCAAGCACTTGATCCCACCCAGTTCAGATTCATCAAGGGCAGATCGTGCCTGTTGAACCTGGTTGACTTTTTTGAGACTGTCACCAAGGCACTGGATGAGGGAAAGTCAGTACATACAGCTTACCTTGATTTGGCCAAAGCCTTTGACACAATCCCCCACTCAGGCATCATCAAAAAAAAAAAACAGAACTTGGCGTAAATCCCTGTCTCATCAGGTGGGTGGCCAACTGGCTCACTGATAGGGCCCACATGGTCAAAATAGGTGCCACTACCTCCGACAGCAGACCTGTCACTAGTGGTGTCCCCCAGGGATCTATCCTGGGACCCCTATTGTTTGGCATCTACTTCTCAGAGGTCCAGGGAAAGACAAAAGACCTGTGGCTGACTAAGTTTGTGAACAACTGTAAGTTGGGTGCTGGCATTGACTCTCCAAATGATGTTAACATACTTCAAGAGGGTCTCACAGCAACAAATGACTGGTGCCAAAGTCATGGCCTTAAGTTAAATGCAAAAAAATGTATTATCATACCATTCGGCAAAAACACAACCCCTACTGATTACCACATTAGCGGGAATCCCCTAAGCACACAACCTGTGGTGAGAGACCTGGGTACACAAATTGACAACAATCTCACATTTGACCATCATGTAGCGACAGTGGTCAGAAAAGCCTTTTACTTGGTTCATCTCATAAGAAAAGGGATTGCATCTGAAAAAAAGGAGGTCATTACCTCTTTGTACTTCTCCCTCATTAGGCTGATAATTGAATACAATGCCTTGTTTGGTATGTACCTCTCCAAACACCTGCACCAACTGGAAAGGCCACAGAAATACCTCACAAAGAAAATCCATGGCCTCCAACACCTGTCCTATGTGGACAGGTTCAAATCACTATCACTCTATTGTATATAATATAGATTGCTCAGAGGTGATCTGTTTCTCACCTACAAGGCAATCTCAGACTCTACTCTACTAAAGATGCTCCATATCTGTAAGTCTAACGCCTTGCACAGTACACGATCTAAAGGCTTAAATCTAATATGTGACATTAACAAAACCTGCTGGAGAGATAGGTTTGTCTCCCAAAGGCTATGCCGTCTCTGGAATAGACTCCCCATACATGTCAAACAAAGTACGTCGCTGACCCTCTTCAAAAGCAACCTTGATGAGTGGATGGGCAACCACAAATTTGTCCCAGGGGTTCCACCTGTGTCCCTCACTGACAGAGGTGACAGGTGCTGAATGAGGTTTCTCTTTTGGGGATAAACACTTGGCTAGGCTTGTAAGGGCCCCAGAGCCATTAGCCTAGTAATCTATGATCCTATGATCCTGTTACCAGCCACCACTCTCTTACTTAAAGGAGTCCCTCAAGGCACCATACTGGTCACTTCACTTACGTCCATTTTTATAAATAAGCTTACACTCAACCGTCTACACCTTCCAATCTTACTATGCTCTGATGACATGGTTATCTTCTGCTCCAGCAACACAACCCTCTCAATTAAGCTTGATATGCAAAATGATTTCCTTTCCCTCATTAACTGCTTCAGTAGCAAAAAGCTATAAGTTAACTCCTCCAAAATTAAAACTATGATCTTCATAACCTTCACTAAAAGGCTAAAGAACCCCCAACTCTCTTCTTATTGTTGACTGCATTAATAATGCGAATGAACAGTTCATACCTTCATATACCTAACATCCACCGACATCTCAAAAACACCCAGAAAAAGATAAACTTCCTACTCTTCTGGGCCAACAAAATCTCCTCATTCTTCTCCCATCCAAGAAATGTTATTGGCAAAGGGATTCTTCTAGCCCAACATGAGTAATGCCTACCTCTTGTAGCATCTGCTTCTGAAACCAGCATGCAAACAATTTCTAAATCCATCTGCTGTTTCATTACCCTTTCTTATAAGTATGAATACCACTGACTTAACCCTAGTCATAGCCAGCTGGCTGCCATTCCAGCAATGAGCTAATCTGTTTCTTGGTTCTCAACTTTTCCAGCTCCTGAAACAAAGCCTGTACCCTTTTCTTTCCTCCAACTTACTTAGACAGCCTCATATAACATTAAATCACAGAGCCACTCAGGGCATCTCTTGCAGGCACCTAAAACGAGACTTCAGTGCTTTAACCACTCCTTTTTTCTCCTTGGACCCAAGCTCTGGAGTGATCTTCCCTCAAATCTTAAAGACCTTTCTAACTTTTCCTTTCAAGTACAACTTAAAGTACATCTCACAGCCATACCTCCCAGCCATACCGAATTACTCAGTTTTTACTGAGTTTTGGGGTCCAAATGAGGTGCTACAATTCCAGAGTGGCACCCCTTCATTTCCGATTTTCCCAGCTATTTTTTTAAAATTTTGTTCTCTTTCACTTTTTGAGCAGATGTCATCACGTGCACAATGACATCAGCTCCGGCAGCCAGTCATAATTGAGCTCAAGGCTCATGTGCATGCATTTCCTGGCTGCTACTGTTTGAATGAATGAATCTGCGAGTTGCAAGGAAACAGCATCTAGCCATCCAACTTTCTAGTGAATGGAATTATTTTCATAGAAATTGGCTGCTGCAAGAGTCCAGACTCAGACTGGTTCTTAACGGTATTGTTTTTCTTCTGCAAGTGAATGGACTCAAGGTATTTGTTCTGCAAGTGATGTTTAAGGTATTTGTTCTGCAAATGAACAGACTCGTTTCAGGACTGCATTGCTTTTCATTTCAAGAGTGCATTGCTTTTTCTGGTGTGTGTGTGTGTGTGTGTGTGTGTGTGTGTGTGTGTGTGTGTGTGTGTGTGTGTGTGTGTGTGTGTGTGTGTGTGTCAGGAGTGCATTGCTTTTTCTGGTGTGTGTGTTTTCCAAGTGAACGGACTCATTTTTAAGGTATTTGATCTGCAAGTAAACTGCATTGCTAAGTGAATGGAGTGACTCACATTACTTTTCTGTTCTGCAAGTAAACTGCATTGCTAAGTGAACAGAGTGACTCGCATTACTTTTCTGTTCTGCAAGTAAACTGCATTGCTAAGTGAACAGACTCACATTGCTTTTCTGTTTGTATGCCCCCAAGGGACTACACCGGGTGGCTAGAGGTACCCTCACTCAAACTCTATACATTCGGTACAGGTAAAAAGAGCCTGAAGTCCCTAGCCACCACCACTTGGGAATTTGCCTTGTATTTTTGTTTTGTTCTTCATTAAATTTGTGGTTTTTCAGGATTTTTCTGGTAAATCACTGAAGGATTGAATTCACTAAATAATGACAGGCATTTGAATTTCAGTCTTTTTCAGAATATTTGCTCTGGGAGTGTTGTTGGAGAAATACAGAGAAGGTCAGAAGGAGTTGCATTGTGTCTTTGTGGACTTAGAGAAAGCATATGACAGGGTGCCTAGAGAGGAGTTGTGGTATTGTATGAGGAAGTCAGGAGTGGCAGAGAAGTATGTAAGAGTGGTACAGGATATGTACGAGGGTAGTGTGACATTGGTGAGGACTGCGGTGGGAGTGACAGATACGTTTAAGGTGGAGGGGGATTACATCAAGGATCAGCTCTGAGCCCTTTCTTATTTGCAGTAGTAATGGATAGGTTGACAGATGAGATCAGACAGGAGGCCCCATGGACTATGATGTTTGCAGATGACATTGTGATATGTAGTGAGAGTAGGGACCAGGTTGAGGAGACCCTGGAGAGGTGGAGATATGCTTTAGAGAGGAGAGGAATGAAGGTCAGCAGGACTAAAACAGAATATATGTTTGTAAATGTGAGGGAGGATAGAGGAATGGTGAGGATGCAGGGAGTAGAGTTGGTAAAGGTGGATGAGTTTAAGTACTTAGGATCAACAGTTCAGAGTAATGGTGAGTGTGGAAGAGAGGTGAAGAAGAGAGTACAGGCAGGGTAGAATGGGTGGAGAAGAGTGTCAGGAGTGATTTGTGACAGACGGGTACCAGTAAGAGTGAAAGGGAAGGTCTACAAGAGGGTAGTGAGACCAGCTATGTTATATGGGATGGAGACGGTGACATTGATGAAAAGACAGGAGTCAGAGCTGGATGTGGCAGAGTTCAAGATGTTAAGATTTGCACTGGGTGTGACTAGGATGGACAGGATTAGGAATCAGTATATTCGAGGGTCAGCTCAGGTTGGACAGTTTGGAGACAAAGAGGCAAGACTGAGTTGGTTTGAACATGTGCTGAGGAGGGATGCTGGGTATATTGGGAAAAGGATGCTAAGGATGGAGCTGCCAGGTAAGAGGAAAAGAGGAAGGCCTAAGATAAGGTTTATGGATGTGGTGAGAGAGGACATGCAGGCGGTTGGTGTGAAAGAGCATTATGCAGAGGACAGGAAGAAATGGAAACAGAAGATCTGCTGTGGCGACCCCTAACAGGAACAGCCGAAAGAAGAAGAAGAAGAAGAAGATTTGAATTTCAGACTTCATATTTCAGAAAATAAATGGTAACACAAAATCTTTTATTCTAGCAATTTTCTAAGTTTATAAGATCAGTATTTGAAATTTGAACCTATTTTGGGGCTGTATTCCCCCATTATTGGCTTTGTCTAGGTTTTTTGTGCAAAGACGTTGAGAGCTATGGTGAGAAGTGAGAACTGAACTCTGTATTCCCCCATTATTGGCTTTGTCCAGGTTTTTTGTGCTAAGAGGTTGAGAGCTATGGTGAGAAGTGAGAACTGAGTTCACTAAATGATAGCCATTTAAGTTTCAGTCTTCCTGTCTTTCAGGAAACTGGTGATTTGGCATAGTGGTATGTTGCTCTGACTGTAGTGCACAGGGTACTGGGGCTAAGACTTGGCAGTGAAATGCATGGTGGTAACACAGCATTTCATTCTAACAACTTTCCAAAATCACACAAACAATGTTTAAAATGTGTCCCTGGTTTTTGGCCTTTTGTCCCCCACTCAAAAAAAAAAAAACTGAAATCGATGCCTATGGCTTACACTACTGTCATTCTATATACATATATATATATATATATATATATATATATATATATATATATATATATATATATATTTATATATTGTGTGTGTGTGTGTGTGTGTAAGTAGACTTTTATGATGGAAATGTTCTGAATTGGGCAGTTTTGTCATTACTGGTTCATGCATTTTGTTTCATTGCCTACTGAAAAAATGTTCAAACAATAAATTAAAAATGCTCTCTAACTTAAGTCTAACAAGTATGTTGTATTATACAAGGAATATAATTTAACATCAGGAAGATGTATCAAAGAACGCATGTATGTTTCTTGTTTTGTGCGCAAGGGGACTATGATTTGAAAAAAGCCCAAAGTTTATCTTTATCCACCACTGGCCAGATACATTTTCTTTGATGTGGTGTTATTTTTAATGCTGTTTCAATGAATGTGAGTTTTAAGGGCAGAGAAGTTTTCATGCCAAGTCTATTTTCTTTATGAGACAGTATTACTTTGTTTAGAAGATATCTATTAGTGATTGTGCATTGTGCTATAAAATGTAAAAATAAAATCCAAATAATCATTGTAGAAGTAAAGCAGTATGCACACATTAGTGTTTATGGTAAATGGGGAGAAATAGCCAGGTAATGGAGCATTGGAATGGCTGCAGGGGAATTCTGGTGCCATATTTTGGTTTTCTGTTCTCCGGTTTGTGTTTGAAAGTTGGTATCCCACAATTCCTTTCGAGTGGATGGGGTTACATAATTATGAATGCAAATTTTACATTAATCAGCGTACAGATTTGTACCTATTTTTCATGGGCCTTGTCCAGATTTTTGATGTTTCCAGGTTGAGAGGTATGCTCACAGCACAAGCTGCTTGGAAGTTCTCTGCTTCAGGTCACATAACCTTTTCTCCCTAATCTCAGACACATACTTCCTATCATTTTAACTATAGTATCTCTTTTCTAACTCCTAACATGTTGCTAGACTACCTGCTGTAAGTATTGCGCAAAGGAGATTTTGTTGACTACCTTCTTAAATCATTTTTCTATCATATATTAACTATTCCTTTGCTTTTAGTGTGCTTATTTATTGCATGAAATGCATGTATTTTTGCCATGATGTATGTTTACATTCTGGGCTGAGACTGAAATTGGAAATACTCTACTCCAGTTAACGCATTTGATAAAATAAATAAATAAATCTCACCAAAAATGCAACACAATGGCTATACAAAAATCTTTTAGTAGTCTGTCAATAGGTAGTTCCTAGCAAATCAGACAGATAATATCCTTATGGTTGTGATTTAACATGGCTGCTAGCAAAACCAAGGTGTGAAAACTGACGTCTACATTTTTATTACCTTGAAATTTCAAACTGATTCCACCTTCCATTCATTGTTATTTGTAGACAAACTAGACCAACTAATTCACATGTACTTAAATGGAACAATATTCTGGACTCATTAAGTGAAATTCATGCAGATGTCCCTCAGGGGGATTGCAAGAACTTTATTACTTTTTATTACTCATATATGGTATGCAACAGCATTGTGGTAAAAATAGAGTTTTACAATACACTGATGCCTGTGTCTGAATCTACTCAGGCAAAATAGTTTCTGAAGTTAATCACTAACTACAGTCTCAATTTCGTGGATTGAAAACTGAATCATGCACTTTAACAAGGAAAGTTCAAAACCTGCTCTATCTCCCCAAAACAATAACCTGCACTACCAAAACACATTTTGACAATAGCCAAACTTGGCAAAAATAAAATAACACAAGATATGTTTGTATTATAAATTATTATAATCTAATCTGTACATTTACACTGAAACAGCAATACAAAAATTTAAACAGTTGTCAGCCAGGTTATACACAAATAATTACCACTGAAACTAGGTATCAGTCATCAGTTCTATATGTTATAGTAATGCCAAATGTTCTGTATTGGCCTCTCCTGTTCATAAATGTTACTACGGTGGAAAAAGCCTAAAGGTACACAACAAATTTCCACTCGTGTGTTGCCAGTAGTATGTTCTATGCGTCATTTATAGTATATTTTAAATACTTTGCAATTTGCAGGTATTAGTAAATACTGTTCTGATGATAGTTTGTTATAATCTGCTGTGTTTTATATACAGATATTTGTTTCTGCTAAATGTCTAAGCACATATTCATGAAAACACTGTATGATGCATTTGTTCCATAATATTATGGTTACACTAATGCAATATTGTATGAATACTGGAATGTCTTTATGGCTGTATTTCCCCATACCTCTGTGGAATATGGCTAACCCAGGTATCTAAACACGTAAATAAAGCAATAAGATAAATATCTTTCAACTCCAAATAGGTATGATTTAAACCAAGCATAATTTACACCACAACCATACATGTAACAAGTTTTACATATCTTCCATGCTCATCAAGGATATTTCTATATCTCTAGCCTTTCTTCTGGCTTCCACCTAACACTATATACTGTCTCTACCCTTGCATAAATCTATCAAGCATTTTGCTCACCCCAAAAAACCATTACTTCCAGACTACATACAATCTTTGTTACTGTTGCACTACAGGTGACTTACTACCAGTTTCAGGTAAACTTACCCTTAAATATAATGTTCACTATGTGTTACACTTAATTTTCTATGCAATTTCTGTCTACCTGCTCGTTTACCATTATACCTAACAGTTATACTTAAACTCATTGACTTCTGTCAAGCGTTACCTATGTGTACCAAAGACAGAGGATAAAAATATGAAATCTGAAAATAAAATAATAAAACATTTTCAATTATTTCCTTATCATAGAATAATTTACTGTTTCCTCATCCTAATTTTTTTCATGTTCTACATAATGTACTTATACCAGCAAGCAAGTCTATGTAGATTTGTTGCCTTTTAACTGTCCTGTGTATAATATGCCTGTATAAATCTGTATACACTGTTGTTAAGAATAAGTTTCTGGCCCAGAAATTGTAGTTTATTGGCCGTTTGAGCACTTTTTTCCCATCTCCTTCAACTTTCTGGTTTAAAAGCCCTCATTTGCATTTGTTTCCCACCTTTCCTATAACTAGTCTAGTCCAGGTACAGATTTGTTGTATCCAAGTCTGTTTGTAAGCTTGTGAGCCCCCAAGACTCTCTGTTTCAGAGGGAAGCCTTCTAGCTTGTCAGTGGGAGTGGTAAGTACTAGGTAGCCTATCTACCATAAGAGGAGTGGTTTCTGGGCCAGAAATTGTAGTTTATTGGCCATTTGGGCAGTTTTTTCTATCTCCTTCAACTTTCTTGTCTAAAAGCCTGCGCTTGCTCTTTTCCCGCCTTTCCTGTAACTAGTCTAGTCTAGTCCAGATGCAGATTTGGTGTATCCAGGAATATAGGTAAGCTTCTGAGCCCCCCCCCCCCCAAGCCTTTCTGTGTTGGAGGGAAGCCTTCTAGCTTATCAGTGGGAGTGGTAAGCACTAGGTAGCCTATCTACCAGAACAGGAGTGGTTTCTGGCCCAGAATTTGTAGTTGATTGGCCGTTTGGGCAGTTTTTCCATCTCTTTCAACTTTCTGGTTTAAAAGCCAATGTTGCACTTGTTTCCCACCTTTCCTGTAACTAGTCTAGTCCAAATACAGATTTGCTGTATCCAGGACTGTTTGTAAGCTTCAGAGAGGTGCCAAAGTCTGCTCTTCAAATTTTCCATTAGATCTGCTAGTTCTCTCCTCTCCTGCACATTTACTAGCTTATTAGCCTATCACTTTACCAGACGTCTTGTAGCAATTATTGTAGCACACAAAAATGCTACCAGCACTAAACCTTCTACAAGGAAACAGCTCCAGTATGTATTATTAATACCCACCCCCCCAGGCATGTCTAAAGGTCAGTTCCTTGTGCTTTCTCCTGATAACCTGGTGAACTTGGGCATCCTGAGGCAATGTTGCAACTGCCTCATGTAGACTGAAAACCCTCTCCTCTTACCTCCCAACACTCAGACTTACAAGAGATGCACTTATATATCCAAATTGGAAGCAACGCACTCTCCAGCCAAGATCAGTATAGCTGGTCAAGAGGAGAAGGTCAACATTTGCACCCCACCACATGGAACACATAGCCCTCCAGAACACACACCAGCACAGCCTTCACATGAAAACACAAACCACACACCCACCTTTGCAGAGGCTCTCAATAAAAATCTACCCAAACAGCAGAAACCTCCAAGACAGAAATGCACTCAACCTCCACAACAAAACACTAATCACGAGACACATAACTCTCCTAAACAGTGTGCCACTCAACCAAAGCCCCTAAGGCAAAACAGCATGCCCAGCACACTAGTTATAGGTGATTCGATAGTGAGGCACACTGATGTCCCACTCACTAGGTTGAATAAGATGAAAGTAACTGCCAGCTGCCTGTCAGGTGTCAGGATCCACCATATAATGCAGACACTCAGGTCCCACAACAACAGGTACAAATATGACTCTGTCATTGTACATGTGGGTGTGAATGACCTGAGACATACCTCCCTGACCTACATGAAAAGAGACATGGAGGAGATCTCGGATTATGTAGCCTAGGTGGGTATGACCCTAGCCCTGAGCAGCAGCCTACCATCACCCAGAATGATACAGCAGTAGAAGCAGAAAATTATTAATTTCAACAATTGGCTAAGTTTCTGGTGTCATTCTAAGGGGATCCAGTATATGTCTGCCTGGGATGACATGATTGACTGACCTTGATGCTTTGCCAGAAATGGCCTGCATCTGTCACCCCTGGGCTTCTGGATACTGGCCAAGGCTCTTCCACCCCTATAGTGCCTTTTTTAGGCGGTGTTCCAAAAACCAAATTACCACCGTAACAGCTACAAACAAAAGCAATCTGAGGGTCATGCTGCTCAACACTAGAAGTCTAAATCTCAAAATACATTCACTTGAAGCACTCCTTAAAATGGAGAACATCAACATTTGTGCTGTAACAGAGACCTGGTTCAAGGCAGCAGAAAGCAACCCTGCACTACCAGGCTATAACTCATTCCACACCTTTCAGCCCCAGAACTTGGACTGAAGCTCCAAAGGTGGTGGTGTTTCCATATTCATAAAGGATGTGCACACCTCCAGACTGGTAGCCCAACATAATGCACCAGAGATACTTCAGGTGCAGCTAACACTGGATAAGACACCAATTCAGGTCATAGCTGGTTATAGGTCCCCAGCCATGTCTCAAGACACTCACTCCACATTCCTAAGCATCCTGGAGAATATTAGGGTCCAACCTAACACTCTCATACTGGGCGACTTCAACTACCCCTCCATTAACTGGGAAAACTACTCATGTACCAATACACTTGCCCAATGTTTACTGGAATTAATTAATTCCAATGGCCTGGACCAGCTCGTTCTTACCGCCACTAGAGGTAGCAACATCCTTGACCTGGTCATTACTAACATGGGCGACCGTTGCTCTACACCAATAGTCAACTCCTCCCTGGTTAGATCCGACCACAAACTAATCACCTTGGAAATCCACATTCCCCCCACCCTGCAAAGGTAACCACCATGAAAAACATCTCCAAAGCTAGCTTTGGGCTCCTAAGAACAGAAGTGGCTAACTTCACTGCACCCATGCAAATGGAGAATAGTTGCATGACCGCTGAATCATACACCAATGCACTGTATGAGCATGTGCACAAATGCATGGATCTCGCTATTCCCAATAGAACCAAGACGGTCTCCTCCAAACAAATTACACCAGTCTGGTGGTCCCCTGCCATAAAAAAACTCTACAACAGAAGGAGGAAACTGATGCGGAATAAGGTGAAGTCCCAAGACTGGAAAAACTCCCTTATCAGCCTCAACAAAAAGTTGAGATCCCTCATCAAATCCTCTAAAGCTAGCTATGAAAACAGAATTGCAGCACATAGTAAAGACAACCACAAAACCTTCTATAGTTATGTAAAGAATCTCCACGGCAATACCCAAATTTGCTCTGAGCTACTGCACAATGGTACCTCCTATACCGGGCCAACAGATATTGCCAATATACTGGCTGACAGAATCAGTGCCAACTTTATCCCTCCCCCTCAAAAGGACCAATCACAATACTAGTAGATTCCCAGGCACCCAGTATTACTACTGCACAGGTTAAAACAGCACTGTCCAAGGCCAAAAATACAACTTCTATGGGACCTGACAATATCCCTGGTTGCATTCTACAGGAACTATAGAGTGCACTGGCACCTCACCTGTGTTCCCTGTTCAATCACAGCCTCACCTCAGGCTTTGTCACTCCCAAATGGCGCACTGTTATAGTCATCCCTCTCCACAAAGGAGGAGCGACTACAGACCCTGGGAACTATCGCCCATTAGCCTGACAAGTCTGATATGCAAATCTATGGAACGCATCATCATAGACCTAATAAACAAGGATATAGGGAATGACGAAACTGTGGATCCCACACAGTTTGGTTTTGTGAAGGGTAGATCATGCCTGCTCAACTTGGTCGACTTCTTCACCAGAGCTTTGGATGAAGGCAAGGTGGTTCATACAGCCTACCTTGATCTGGCCAAGGCCTTTGATACCATTGCCCACTCAGGAATCATGGAAAAGCTCACTAAGCTAGGCTTCAACCCCTATATCACTAGGTGGGTTGGAAACTAGCTCACAGATAAAACTCACAGTGTGAAAGTAGCTGACTCCAAGTCAGACTGCTGACCAGTCATGAGTGGAGTCCCACAGGGATTGGTCCTGGGTCCTCTCCTGTTTGGTATCTACTTCTCAGAAGTCCAGTTCAACATGAAGGTACTCTGGCTGACAAAGTTCGCGGACGATTGCAAGTCGAGAGCCATTATTAACTCCCCAAGTGATGTTGACATCCTACAGGAAGGCCTCACTGAGACCAACGACTGGTGTCAGAACCATGGCCTTAAGCTCAATGCCAAAAAATATGTTGTCATCCCCTTTGGGAAAAACCCAGTTCCCATGAACTATCTCATCGATGACAGTCCAGTGAACACAGAAGGCATTATAAGATATCTGGGAACACAGGTTGACAGCAACCTCTATTTTGGCCACCACATTGCCACTGTGGTCAGAAAGTCCTTCTATGTGGCACATCTCATTACTAAGGGTTTTGCATCCAGGAAGAAAGAGGTCATTGTCTCCTTCTACTTGTCCCTCATTAGGCCAGTCATTGAGTACAATGCCCCATTTGGCATGTACCTCACTAGACACCTGCAACAACTGGAGAGGCCGGAAATGTACCTTACAAAGAGGATCCTAGGCCTTAAACACTTGTCCTATATGAACAGACTCAAAAAAACTCCAGCTATGCTCTGTCTCATATCAACTACTTAGGGGTGATCTCTGCTTGCCTTACAAAGCCATGTCTGACCCAGCTCTGTTAGAAATGCTAAATCTAAAGAAATCCCAATCCCTCCACACCACATGTTCCAGAGACCTCAACCTCATTACCACAATCAACAGAACATGTTGGAGGAACAGGTTCATAACCCAGAGACTGCCCATGCTGTGGAATAGACTTCCCATACATGTCAAACAGAGTACCTCACTATCCCTCTTCAAGAGAAATATTGAAAAGTGGATGGGAAATTGAAAATTCACCCTGGGGATCACTCCAGTGGCTCTACTCAACAGAGGCACTGGAAAGTAAAGTCAGGTGGCATGATGCCAGGGTAATCCTATGGGCTAGGCTTATAAAGGCTCCAGGGCCATTAGCCTAGTACACACCTATGAACCTATGAACCTACGTAACATGCATTTTAACAAAACATCTTTGAACTTGAAGCTTATGTATTTTAAATCACCTTCTTGGGATTTTTTTTCTCCCTGGCCTCTACTGAAAATCAAATCTGCTCTATGGAACATCCTAGTTAGCAAAACAAGTAAATCAAACAAGCCAACAAATCTGTTGTCTCCCCTTTATACTAGGTCATATTATCTTATTAGTCTTGAGGCCACCTACTACAACCTTTGTGTTCCTTCATATGACTACATTATACCTGCACTACAAATTAATAAAATCCTGCACTGTTAAGAAGCCCTCTCATCACATATTGTATTTATGCTAAGGCTTTAGTGCTCCCTAAGTGTCCTATACTTCCTGTCATATCCTTTCTCTCTTCATTTCACTTTTAGCAAGTATGTCCTCTCACTAATGTTAATAATTCTAGCCTGCTCAAAAGTCATCTCTATACTATCCAAATGCTACCTCTTCTAGTACCTGCCAACGTCTCACACAGCCCATGCAATCCACTGATTATTTAACTTAAGCTAATTAGAATAAAATAAATGTTAAGCAATCTAAGCCTTTCACACTTTTACCTGTCCTTCCTTGTCCAATCTCTTCCAACACTACACATCCAAAGCTCCCTTCTCCTTTTCCTTAGGTCTACCTTGTGTCTATAGTTTTTAGCAGAGGATCTGACAAGACACCTTAGTTCTTCTGCTGATTTTCATCAAACTCCTCTGACTTTAAAGAGCATATATCACCCAAATGTATATCCCTTTTTTCTCCTGTCTGAGCTGCGGCTGCTTTCTCTTGAATGTAGAGATCTTCTTGGATTGGTTATATATTTCAAGGTGCAAGATCACCTGGGGGAATAATTTATACTGACACATTACAAGTTCCTTTTCAAATCCTTTCCAACGTCTTCAAGCCTTTTTCTTCTCATTTTCTATGACTACCCTCATTGGTTTGCTGATTTTCAATAACTGAGTCTAGGTGAAACCTCTACGCAGCTTTTTTTTATTTTGAAAAGAGATCAGGCAACTTCCTGTGTTCCTCTTCAATTTTCTTTCCAATCCATACCTCCCCCTGGTAAGCCCATCTCTTTTGGTGACTTGAAAGTTTGTGAAGTTGGAGCACACACCATTTATATGACAAGCTGTGTTTCTTCCATAGATTTTAATATGTGCTCTCACTTTTCCACATTACTGTCGACACAGCAGGCCACTCATGTGGTAAACCCCAGGGATAATCCTGAATTCATCTCTGATTCACAGGTAAGCATTTCTCCTTTTATACAGCGCTAATGAAAAGTCCTCTATTATTTTCTGAGCCATACATCGAAACTGAATTATTTTCAACATTTTGGTTATTTTCAAAGTGTTCTCCTTTCTCTGAAATTAACAAACTATGGCTAATACAAGGCATCAAGGGGTTGCTTCAGAATATCCTTCCTCTGTTCCATACACTGTTTCATTTTATGCAGTAAATTCTAGTGAAATCTACAGTTTCTTCCTCATAACTGTGTTTAGACAGTCAGGGACCATTCATATTCTCAAACTTCTAGAATGATTCTCCAAACTGTCCACTTTGTCCCTTTGCTCCTGCAGCCATTATTCCATGTATTCCTTTCTATTTCCCTGCACTCTCATTCTTTGGTGTAGTATTTGATTTTCAACTTTCAGCGTCTACATTTTTTGCTGTACTGTTCTTAATGATGCCTAATGCTGCAGATCAGTACTCTTAACAGACCACACCTCTAACAGACCACACCTCTTTCTGGATGCTTCTGGAAACAACTGCATATTCTTTGTACTGGCTTTCTTTCTTTCTTTCTTTTTTTTTAAGTCAGACAGCTGGCAGTCCTTATACTGACTATCGCCATCAATCACTTACCAAATTTCAATATTTTTTTCTGGGAAACAAGCACTTTAAATTTGATCCCAGTGTGGAGCTCCAAATTAAACAAGTGCCAGCTTGAGCTCAGTCAGCACTCCCTTTTTGTTTAATTTTTGCTTTTTTATTAGTTGGCCATCTGAATAGTTGTATGAAAAAAGTGACACAAATAATTATAGAGGAAAATGTATAGTCTGATAAGTTACTAGTATGAGGCAGCATCCCTCAACAAACTTTGTTGTCTCACTTCCTGTTTAAAGTACTTATAGCAGAAATTAAATATATTATTAGTTGTCTGTGTTAAATTTGTATATTATATTTGTATATAGAATATGGCTTGGGGTAACTGTTATTAAACTGCATCAAAATTATTCAGTTATTTAGAAAAATCTTTAAATATGAAAATATTATTTAAAGATTTGCTTGTAAAAGTCAGGTAGTTTATCTTAGTCAAAATAATACAAAACATAATTGCATTTTTATTGGTTACAGTGTCTTCTTAACTGAATATAACATAGAGTTTGGAATTAATGTTCCTAACAGAATGCATTTTAATAAGGAAATGAAACAGTAAAGCTGATTACAAGTTAAACATTAAGACATTATATATCTAAAAATAATGTGTTTGAACCTTTGAAATGTTGACACATTTGGATTATTCTGTGTTTTAGAACCACATGACAACAAGGGATTCTAATTTGAACTCAAGAGTTCAAAGAAAGCAAAATATAAAGGGACTTTAGAATTATGTTCTGCACATGACATAAAGGTTACTTATATATAGGCCTCATTTAGTACAAATTGTACTAAGATGGCCAACTTTGTAGTTTTGGGTATACACATGACTGCGTGATTTCTGAGGATAACAACTCTGTGTGAACATAGAAAAAAGTCCTTTGACTCATGTTTTAACAAATATAGCTATACAGAAGAAGGGGTAAACACTGTTTCCCAGAATGAAGATATAACTTTGTGACTGCCTACAATAAAAAACATGCATAAGTGTTGTTGAGCATCAGTGACTAACTTTTTTTCCCAGAGAAGACAGTAAAATTCACACCAGCCTTGAAATTAAAACCGCATTTTAGGACAATAGATACTTTTTTGGGATTTGCTCCAGAGCTCTCCTCCTCATAGTGTGTGTAAAGGCAACTAATGCATTTAACAAAGACTGATAAACAGTTTTGTGTATTAGAGATTTGATGTATCCTATATGGCCATGCCAGGCTGCTTCCTTATTGGAGGCCATAATGAAACATCTTTTTCTCAAGCATACTGACACTCTGAATTTGGTAGACAGACCTGAAATAAACTAAACTCTGAAAGTACTAAATGACTTCAAAACATACTGAATAAAACACAATGTCAAAAACCACTTGGAACATACTGATCAATTATGAAATTACTAAGCAACTTGGAACATACTAACTCAGAATATGAGGAACAGTTTGGAAGATAATTTTCAACTCTGAATGTTGCGAACATCTATAAACCATCAGAACAGCACTGAAAGTGCTCAAAGAAGTGTAAATGCAGTAAATGACTCAAAATAAATGGAACAACTTTCTCTTCCTAAACAGGTTGCAACACACTGAGCAGCATGGATCATGCTGATCACCTTTTAATGTACCAAACAACATGGAATTTACTCCATAGTTCTTAATGAAAAAGAAAAAAAAACATTTAAAAATGTAGTGAACTGTTGTGAATATAGTAAACATCTATGAAGTTACTGAACAATTCATAAGGTAGTAAACAAGTTACAAAATGATGAATAATGCTGAATGTACTGAACAAGAAATGTTTGCATGGAACATTGATCCTGAAGTGCATTCCTTTATACAGTGTCACAGTTTATGTATTTGTGTATTTATGTATGTATGTATTTATTTCCATAGTAAAATAGCATGTAATGGCAAAAGTTACATGGAGTATTATAGCACAAAACACCACATAGCAGCAATGACAATTAAATTATATACAATTTTGTAATATATCTTATAGGTCATACACTGTACATAGAGCCCAATTCCAAAAGACTTGCTGTCATTGTAAGTGACTTACTCTGGTGTAAGTCTGTCCTGATTCCAAACGGCTTCTTCTCTGTGTAAGTAACTTACTTTGGAGTAAGTATCATCTATAAACAGGCTTACACTAAGGGCCAGATTCCAAACAACTTGCTGTCAGAGTAAGTGGCGTACTCCGCGAACAAGTCTTGGAGTAAGTGACTTACTCTGAGTGCAAGACTTTTGGAATATATATATATATATATATATATATATATATATATATATATATATATAAACATTTGATAAAGAATCATAGAACATTTGAGTTTGAATATAAATTCATTCAGGACATTCAGTTATAAGATTATGCAGTGTAGTATAGTTTGGCAGATTAGCATAAGTTACAGGGTATTATAACGATCCCAAGAGGAGTGGTCAGTATGGTCAATGGTCAGTATGTTTAAGTAGTGAGAGGAGAGAACAGTGCATATAGTTATGTTGATATTTAAGCAGATAAATAAAAAATTACTAAATACAGATTCATAGATTGTTACTAGGCTAACAACCGGGGTGGGGGGGGGGGGCGCTTTCTAAGCCTAGCTGAGTTTCCCAGAAGAAGAATAATGATGTCCTGTATTTGAATAGGACATTGAGAGCTATAATTTATAAGTACAGTTGTACTGTTTACAGTGGTACTTTTAGTATTAACATCATATACAGTTAAAGCTTGTTAATCAATATTACATATGGATAGAAATATTTTAAATATCTTATTTCAGCATTCAGCAGTCTCAAAGTTTGCTACTTAACATAATGTGGTTGCACGGGGCACAATTCTTACATGCAGGAAAAAAGAAACAACACATTTCAGCAATATAAAGGACTCTTAGTTTTACCACACAAATGTTCCTCATAACAAAACACCTTGTTTGGAAGTCAAAATATTTATTTTCCAGTTACTACGCCTTTGGTAAAATCATGTCTGTTGGACAATCTTACTCAGCGAAATATAATAAAAACACAACAGCCAGTTACCTTCCAAGCTACCCACCCACACAAACATTTATGTTTGATACTAATTTTCCTCCAAATCAATTCAATTACAGTTTAAATTACAGGAAATTATAATGCTCATTTTTTAAGATCTAAACACAAAAAAGCTGACTGGACTAGACTGATTGGCGTTACCAGCATCCCATTTGATAAAGTAGAAATATGCCTGGCAGATTGTTGGCTGCAGTAAAACTGAAATCAGAGCGACAACAACAAAAAAAAAATCAGCCATCATTTTTTCTTTACCAGTAAGTTAAGAAACTAGAAGTAACAATCTCTTTGTCAATTAAAAAATATAATAAAAACACAACAGCCAGTTACCCACCCACACAAACATTTATGTTTGATACTAATTTTCCTCCAAATCAATTAAATTACAGTTTAAATTACAGGAAAGTATAATGCTCATTTTTTTAAGATCTAAACACAAAAAAGCTGACTGGACTAGACTGATTGGCATTACCAGCATCCCATTTGATAAAGTAGAAATATGCCCGGCAGATTGTTGGCTGCAGCAAAACTGAAATCAGAGCGACAACAACAAAAAAAAAATCAGCCATAATTTTTTCTTTACCAGTAAGTTAAGAAACTAGAAGTAACAATCTCTTTGTCAATTAAAACCTTTCTTAATACTAATGCCCCAAAAATAATGCATCATATCTGTATCATACTTAACAAACCACTCAGGGTACCAAATCTGCTGTGTAACACCTAGCAACAAACAAAAAGTACTATGTCAGCATTGTCATATACACAGCTGTATACATACCCATTGAATGTTTAAACAATACCTCTGTCTGTCTCTCTCTGTCTGTCTCTCTCTCTCTCTCTCTCTAGCTCTTTCCCCCTTTACCCCATGAAGAACATTTCTTCCTTACAGTTATAACAATGAGACAAAGCAAACAGTGAGCAAATAAGAAAGTACATGGCTATGACCCTTTCCAGCCATGACCGAAACGTATACAAACAAAAGTAAACAACATGAATATTCAAGAAGTATACAATGTATAAGAACAAATGCAAAATCAGATGTTTTTTGAGGATCTTAGAACAAACATATGCTTGTTGTAGATCCTTATGCTTGCTACAGTCTAATTTTCTGAGAAACATTGCAGAGATAGAGTTGAGTAAAAAGTTATTTACAATATTTACTGTATACACAAGTCCATTTTGAATTTTATCATTTCAGGAAATGAGCAGGACAAATTTTAGGATAACAACCATGGAAAGTCTATCATGCTGGACTAAGCATGCATCCTGTTGAATTTAGCATTTCATGCTGACTGTCTTCCTGGTGGTAGTATGCTGTTTGATAGCAAATGGTGAGGGTAACAATCGAACCTAAAGCACTTACAGTCAGTTTCCTTGTCGAAGCCCTTAATTCAGGTGAGAATCTGATTCATAATGCTGAGCCTCATCATGAGAAGGCATGTTCACCACTAGCTGTTTTATACTGAGGCTTGCTTAATGTCTCCTGGTCCTTCTTAGAGAGTAAACCTGATCTTGGATAGGTGGTTTCCATCTCAAAGTCATGCAAAAGACATGGCACCTGGGCACCTGCTTGTAAATGTTTCATCTCCCCAGTCCCTGCTTGCACTTATCAAGGGTACCAGAACTTGCAGATATTTGGGATACATGGCTAGGGTTAAAAAGGCCCTTGTGGTCATTAGACTATTTCACACCTATGAACCTATGAATAGCCACTGTTTAGTATGCTGTGAATAAGAGCACCTAAGAGATCCGTTGACCATTCAGTGACTGGAAGCCATTTTAGATGTTGTAAGAGGTTACAATAGTAAGATCTTCTGTCAGCAAGGAGAACAAATCTGTAACTTTTATTTCCCATAATCTGAAGTCTTTTGAAATTTTGTGCTGAGTAAAAGATAATCAGAGGAAGATGATATTCCAATTTAGAGAAAACATTTTCGGCTAAGAAAAAGTGGTCTGAAAAGGAGAATAACCGAGGGATTCTATAGCAGGGTTTAAGGTGAGATTGGACTGTGTTGGTTATGTTGCTATATGTTTTGAAAAACTTACAGAATGGTCAAGGTTAAGTCCCAGGTTTTTGTATTTAGAAACAAGGGGACTGATGCTGTTGTGATCAGTGAAGTTAAAAAGTAATACAGGAAGGAGTTTTTGAAGGGTTTTAAATAACATAAGGTTAGTTTTTGTGGTTAATTTGAAGGTGATTGCAATCACTCACATTCTTATAGTTTGTTCTGGAGAGGGCCATTTCCTGAATTGCAATAGAAGGATGCCATCTACATTCGTGATAACATCAAGGGATGGAAGGTAATGTGTAAGATTGCTAATAAATAATGAAATCAGAATGGGACTGAAAAATGGACATTCTGGCACTCTAGTGCATAGGGCATCTACTGATGATAAAAAGGTTATTAGTGTGGACTTGAAATGTTCAATTTTCCTGGTAACTTTGGAACCACTTGATGTTGAGGCCAAAGTAAAGTTTGTTCAGTTTAATAAGGAGAATACTGTGGTTAACAGTTTTGTGCCAAGGTCATTTCTACAAATTATGCAGCAGTGATCAGACCATCATCGCTGTTACAAAAAATTGAGTCATTTAAGGCACTGGGGTACTTGAGGCATTGGCTATTAATATGTT
This sequence comes from Protopterus annectens, assembly GCF_019279795.1. Classification (NCBI taxonomy): domain Eukaryota; kingdom Metazoa; phylum Chordata; order Ceratodontiformes; family Protopteridae; genus Protopterus; species Protopterus annectens. The sequence goes on from NC_056745.1 coordinate 363,319,024, forward strand.
TCATCTTTTTTGTACAGGATTTTTTCAAATATTTTTGCAAGTAGCCAGACAGTGGAGCTAGGTCTGAAGCCCTTGATAGTTTGGGGACAGGGTATTTTAGGCAGGGGGGATTATGATGCACTGTTTTAAGGCTGGAGGTACTATTCATGTTGTAAGGGAAATATTACATATGTAGCTTAAGGGTTTAAAATTTATATCTGCTGTTCTTCCATGAAGATGTAATGTAACTGGTCAACTTTGGAGGATGATTTTTAAGAATTCTCAAGAGTGTAATAGTTTCTTTTATTGAGATCTCTAAAATATAATGTTGGTGCATGTTTTGGTAATGGGTATTGTGGAATTTAAGATAAGTTTAGAGGATTGTGTTGAGATGGGGTAGAGGATTGAAAACTATGAATGATTTCTTGTGTACTGGTAGTGATGAACGTTTTGTACTTTTCTGGTAGACAGGCTTGTTATTACATTTTAAAGTTGTGTGAAAATATTTATGTGTGTGTGTGATTTTTTTTCCTGCTAATTCCTTTATTTCCCCCAGAATTGTTTTGGATTATCAGTAGCAGCAACTTGCTTATTTCTTAAATGTATGGATTTGGACAGATTAGTTGCTATTCTAGTTTCCTTTCTTACTGTCTGATAAATTTGATGGAGGTTAGAATTTTTTTAGTTTTGTTTCCAGGCTGACCATGCCTTTTCTCTCTATTTTGTTAGGCTTTTAAAATCACAAGTGAGACAGTGGCATTTTTGTCCCCTTAGTCTCCTCCCTGAATAGGGGAGAAGTGAGTGAGCATTCTGCTGGGTTAGAATATTGGTAAAGTAAGCCAATGCATTTGTTGGGTTGTTTAAGAAATATAAAGGGGACCAATTAAAACTTTGCAAAACTTGGTCTAGATTAGGATGATTCTAGGTTTGGAATCGTTAGCCTGTTACAATTTATGGGGATCTTTTTCTTTTTAAAAGACCAGTAGGAAGGCAGTGTTCATTTAGTGAGTTAGAAAGAATAGAGATACAGGAATAGAGGTATCCAATATTTGTAATAATGAGATCTAGAAAAGTGCATTTCCCTGACAGCTTGTTAGATCTAGTTGTTCAAAGTTATTTAGTTTCAGACAAAATGTGTTTTGACAAGTTCAAAACTAGTTTTTCATGTTGAGGAAAGCTTTTTTTATGCTGTAAGGACTCACCAAGCTGTCCGTTTGCTTCCGTTTATTTCTGGCTATGCTTCTCCCCCTCGGCTCCATTTGTTCGGTCCTTCCTCGACCTCGACTCACAGATCTGTTTCTGGTAGGTAAAGGGAAACATAGCCCCATAGAATGTGGACTGCCTAAAAAATCAGGTGTAACAGGTGAAAGTTCATCGATGCCCTCTTGTATGCTGCCATTAACTTCTCAATGCACTTGGGCTTGAGTTACCATGACTTTCTTTCTGGTAACTGCTGTATCGTTATTATGGCGGTCGCAACCTAACTCAGCAGTTGTAGAGCTCCGCCCTTTAGGATCTCGGGGTGCGTTCTCGGTCTCGGTGTTCACATGCAAAATACTAGTGCTGTTGGTAGTAAAATCATTTAAAGATGTACGTTGAGTTGATTCAGACCCACGGCCATTACTGACATTATTAAAGTTGGTTGAAGGTATTATTCTCGGCCACATAAAAACTTGACCGGCCGAGAAATCCGTTCTGTCCCTTATTAGTTTTTTAGGCTTGATCTGTGTCAGCCTACGACCATAGGCGGACACATTATCTAGTATTACATTAAACAATTTGGTTAAAATACTAGATTCATACTTAGCACAGATGTCTAGATATTTTAATTTCACCATGGAAAAGAGTTTGTTTTCTTCTTTCTCTGCCGATTCCACTAACAGTTTCAGATAACCAAAACGGGTCAGTATATTCAATTTCTGCCAAGCAGCTAGGTGAGTCCTTACAACATAAAAAAAGCTTTCCTCAACATGAAAAACTAGTTTTGAACTTGTCAAAACACATTTTGTCTGAAGCTGAATATAATGTTTTAAACAAAGGACTGTCTTTTATTCCAACTATGGACTCCAATATAGCCGATATTATTATAGACATTAAACTTTTCACCAAAGTTATTTAGTGACAGAACGTTTTTGAGTTGGGTAAATTATGCTTGTGCTGGTATTTACGTTGAAGTCGCCTAATATAATAAATACTAGGGAAGCCTTTTAGGAAGACATTATGCAGGGCATATTTTATGATTTTTACTGACAAGGGTTGAAAATTAATATTACAGAAACAGTTAGGTATACAATCTATGTAAATATCTGTAGATGTGGCTGAACCTAAATTATAGCATTTCCATATTTGCACAAGTAGCTATCATTTTTTTGTCCAAAAAAGCATATGTCCAAAAATAAAAATCACATAATACTGCATAGTATTCATGTGTTCCCTTACAACTGATGAACAGTCACTAATGTTAATGGCTGTTATGTTGTTGCAGAGAGTTTTATGCGGGAATGATATTTGTAGTATTTAGTCATGAGGAAAATCTAAGTGCACAGACCCCATTGTCATCTGATTTTTGGAGAAAACTTCCAGAAAACAGTAATAGTTGCAAAATAGATAGTCCACAGATATAAGCTTAGGTATATCATGAACAGTTCAAGTACAATTCACCCCCACAGTTATAAATAAAATAATAAGATACATAATACACGGAGAAACAACATTATAGCAATGATGTATCATTAGCAAGTATAATGTCTCCACAAAAAGACTGTAGCAATAATTCTTCAAACTTTCTATGGCAAAATACTTCTTCACGTCTCTCCTAAACCATCAATGGTCATCTTCAAAGTTCCTCTTTCACCCTCATAAACATTTTTTCTTTTTATAAATTCAGCCCCATTGACTAGTTGATTTACTTAAGGTAACTAAAGTTTATATCTCCTTTCTTTTTTTAAAAGTCTTAGCTGGCTGGTGAATACACGTAACCATTTTTATTGATGTTCTTTGCTTGACCTCTTGTGTAGACTGTTGAATAATGAAGCTATGTTTGCTTCTAATCTATTAAGTTACCCATTTTTCCAGTGTACCTTACCTTATTTTACTTTTTAATTTAGACAAGGTTATTTCAACCAGAAAACTACTACATTAACAAACCAAGTTAATTATGGAACATAAACAAATGCAGATATTGACAACATTTTTATTGAAATCTTGGCATTTGGTATTATGAAACTAACAATAACAGCCTATACTCTACTTATAAAGATCAGAAATGTAAAGCAACAAATACTCTAAGCACATATGATTCTGTGACACAGATTATTGTTTTCATCCACATATTGATCAAGGGCTGATAGAAAGTAGAAAGTAATGATATTAATGGAGATAAGCCATTTCTGGAATTCCAAGTGACCAACTACCTGGCATGAGTTTGGAGTGTTGTAAACAAAGCCCTAACATCTAGCAGAGTAGAGTCATTCTGACATCTAGCTATCTGCATGAACATTAAGGCTGCTGTCTGAAAACAAAAAAACACAAACTCACCATCATGCCTTATCCCATCCTGCTTTGTACACAGAAAGCTTCTACCTAACATTGCAATTGGTATTTTTGCAACTTTATCACAAGGCCTTTATGATGTACCACAATCTCAAGACTCTTGCATAAAGTTAGGGACAGCTACCTCACAAGCTCTACACCTGACCAACACAACAAACCCTTTCTGATAAACTAATGTAGAAGTCCAGTTACCATTTTATAAAAACAGGAATATTTTTTCATAATAAAGTATAGAAAGCATTAACATGCCCCAAATTTTATAAAAATGTTCTACAATCCCGTATTGCTACTTAGTCTCAAAATGTTTTATCAATAACAACTGTGTCTCTTCTACACTTTGGAGTTCTTCTGCTTGAAAAATCGACAAAGTGTTAAGGCTTTAAACACCCTTTCTGCATTTAAAAATGCTACCCGTAATTCTAATAAGCAAGGAAGGGTTCCTGCTTGACCACTTCAGTAAGGTGCAAATTTATAGTTATATCTGTCATCTAGAGCTGCTTCCAATGCTGTTTCATCTGCAATTCATATTTAGTCTGGTGGACTTTAAAGAGTGTTAGTAAAGAGAGCATGCTCACTGTCTACCTTAGATCTGTGGCCCATTCGCACCAGTACACCCTAATCATAATAACTGACAAGATTTGATGTCCCCAAAGAGGTGTTTGCACAACCATTAAATGATGAGTTTTGAGTTATTTGCTAAATGTCCTTAAAAATGAGTAGTATGCATTTAATCCATACTGGTGACTAAGATGCTTTGGAAGTGCCTTGATAAAAAAAAAACATATGCCTCTCCCTTGATGTTCAAGCCTCTATGCCTCCTGCAGAGGTAATAGAATGCTATTTTCTTGCCATATCTGACTCAGGATAAAGACTCTTAAAGTTGTCAGTGTCAGAGTATTCCACTCCTTCCATATTAGTGGGAGCATGAAAGACCCCTTTGGTTACTCCACACTAACTATTAACTTGTATTAACCTGTGTCTCAGCTGTTTAATTTTAACAAGTCATGAATGCTTTCCTGCACAAACGATATCCTGCAAGATGTAATATATTAATTGTATAAAATGCATCCTAATCATCAATGTGGCTTCTGTACTTTGTTCTTTCTTATGTTTTACAAAAGTGCAAAACTAAATCAATTTCAACAAACTGATGTTATTTCCAGACAGCAAATGAAATGTAAGAGACAAAACATGGATAACAGGTGAGTTTCTTTTGGGTCTTTAGTGTTAGACTTGGAGTATTTTAGCTTCTCTCTCCTCCTGAGGTATAAAATATTGGCTTTATTTAGAGTACAGCCAACAGCTTAAGACCCACTGTGTTCGCCGCTGTAAAACTGATTCCCATTTTCTCAAAAACATTGATAGGAGATGCTCTTTGATTGTTTAAGGTCAGTATTTATATGACTGCCAAACTGGATGACTTTGCCAACCTTTTGTCTTGAATGCTGTTGACAGCTTACTGTTCAGGATATAATGGGAAAACCTTTTTTCATCTCTGAAATATTATCAGGATCACACATTGTAATTTGTTTAGACAAGTCTCTGTCAGTAGTCCATATGTGTATAGCATCACAACAAGCAATCTGTACAGGATTTGGGGGAGGGGTTACTTCTGATAACTTATTGTCAAGTGGTAACCCAGCTATTTCCCTGTCCCTCTGAGATCAGGTTATAATATGCGTCTACTGCTTTATAAACAATACCTGCTTCCTGCTAAGCAGCAATTACACTCAAGTCCTGTGAGGGATCCTAAAAACTACTCTGAGGCATGTTACATGAAAGAATAGCTAGAAAATTAAGGCTGCTTCCATTTCTGCTGATTAATTACGGTGCGCATGGCTGTTTTATATAACCAAGTGCCTGCCATAATAGTCACAGCAGCTACCATGAAGAATTCACTGTTGCATTGTTGCGGAGTAAGGTTTAACTTCTTAACACTTTCGCTGCAAGAAAAGCGCTCTGGGAAAGTGAAAAAAATTATCTTTTTTCTAAACCACTTTACATACGCGTATACCTCTCAACCTCTTCGAGCAAGAAACCTGGACAAAACCATTAATAAAAGTGGGACAAAGGCTCAAAAATAGGGACAATTTTAAATATTGCTCTTTCTAACTTCGTAAGATGAAAGAATAACAGGTTTTACGTTAGCATGAATTTTCCAAATGGTATGAAGTCTGAAACTCAAATGTCTGTCATTATTTTCTAACTTCAGTCTTCTATGATTTGCCAACAATTTGCCATAAAACCACAATTTTATAAAAAAATGGACCAAAAATATGAGGCAAAAATCTGGACATTCTGCAAAAATCTGTACAGTTGAGAGGTGTATTCATATATGCATATTTGCATATACAGTATATGCATGCAATTACTTATGCTGAGACAATTAGTCCCAATAGGTCCACAGCCTGCTTTAGGGAATACTCATGGGGCATTTATACTAATTGGAGGTAACTTCTGCATGGCAAAAAATGTGTTTTGTTATGGATAAGGTCTGTGTCTCCCAAATAGGATACTACGGGAATAACTTGTGGGACATGGTTAGTAGATCATTTATGGAGCAGCAGGTGTATGTTAAAAATATATGGTTATACACCATTGCACAAGTCATTTTATATATGTATTTTTGCAAAAAAAATGAAATTTTCACAACTACTTCATTATACAATGTGATTCAGTATGACATTGGAAATGAAGGAAGAAGTGAATATGGAGAGGTGGTTCTATAAGAGCCATAGATCTTATTGTCATACTAGTTTTAACACTGGGCAGTTGTTCTTTGGTGGCATACTGTCCATTTGTTAAGTAGCCCCCATCAAATGGTTAGTGGCAACATTTACATCATTGTTTCTGATTATGACTCCCTCAAAGGGGCTGGTACAATAGAATGTGTGGTGACAGCAGATGAGAACACAGGTAGCTAGATGTAGGTTGCAAGAAGTAATACACCTGTTTTATTTTGAAATGCAGCATTATGCACAGCAGATACAGGCCACAAAGAAATTCCTTAACCCTGTTAAGCAATTGCTATGTTAAACTTAGATCTGAGATGATGAAATCTATTGCGCCTCAGTTTCCATTCCCTAATTTAACTAGCTTCTTTGCATTATTAATTCTTAATTTCATTCATTCATTCATTCATTCATTCATTCATTCATTCATTCAATCATTCCTCTATTTGTGATACCCACTTTATTTTAATCAGGGTTGTGGGGGAGACAGAACAGGAAACAACAGGTGTAAGGCAGACAAAGAGTACTGGTTTCAGCCTATTAGAGAATGCATGTTGTCACATACACAGATACACTCTGCCTTCAGCACTATGGACACTTTAAAAGTTTGTTAATTATCCACTTGGTGTGTTTTTTCAGATGAGGGAAAAAAACTATATTGACGCTGGTAAAAAGCCACAAAGGCAAAAGAATGCCATGAAGACTACATAAAGGTACCCCATCCGGGTACTGCACTAGAGCAGCAAGCAAGGAGGGATACAGCACTGCTTACCAAATCATATTGTTTTATTTTCATGTGATTCATTTTGTGGCTATAGTGAAACCATTTAGTATATATTATTTTAGCCTTATTTGTTATTATTCTGGTAAGTTATACATTTGCTTTTTAATCTACCTGCTCTCAGACTAACTTCCCAAAACACGGCCTTTATTTTGCTTTTTTTTTTTTGCTTTCATTATTCTTTCTTTACTCTGACACAAACCTGATTCCAGATTACTGCATGAAAACAAAATCAGCTACACGAGAACAAAATGAGCTCTTTATCTGCCAGATCACACTCTGACTTTTATTTAGATTTTGGCAAAACTTTCTTGGACATTAACTACTTGTTCCATAGTCATGGCTTCAGAAATTGAGGTGAGGGGTTTTGCCCTGTTGACCTGATTCTTACCTGTACAGCCTTAGTCAAAACCATTCACCATAAAGGTTAAAAAGGAAACATACTTATTTTGTAACATGACAATTGTTTTAAAGTATGTGATCCATTTTCTTGTTCTCTGTGGCTTCATGAGTTTGCAGTGGTTTGGAGATTGCTCTTTTATGGAAATAACAAATGTAGTAAAAAATTAAAAAAGAAGGTTTAATATAAAGAGATTTAATAGATAAACATCTTTCCCCAAGATTGGTTTTATCTATGATACTGCCTGATGATAAATTGTTCTACCTTCTCTTGGACCACTAAGTTGTCACAGAATCTTTAACAGAGAAACAGCAAAATGTACCCTTCAAAAGTAGATAAGAACCATTAGTACCACATCATCTGACTATTGACCTACCTTCTAGATAAGCTATAAATTCCATTTAACTAACAGACCATGTTGCGTTGCCAAAGATGGGTTGCACCTGCCCCTTTTAGGCTTTTTAATATTAACTAAAACTTAATGCAACCCCCTTAGAGCCTTTTTAGGCAATGCCATTAAGAGAAAGCTACCATCATAGTGAAAAAAGTCTCCAAGCAACCTTAACATGATACTTCTCAATGCAAAGAACCTAAGCAAAAAACTCCATACTCCTCAGGCCCTTCTCACTCTAGAGAATAGAGACATCTGTGCTGTGATTTAGACTTGGTTTAAAGCCATAGAAAATACTCTATCAGTGCAAGGCTGTACTGCCTTCCACACATTATGACCAACAACAGCACAGACTGGGGCCAAAGGTGGAGATGTCTTGATCTACATTAACAAACATACTTCCAGGCTGGTTAAACAGAATGATACCATGGAGCTCATCCAATGCAAGTCACCCTAGATAAGGTCCCCTCACCATAAAATGGGTAGCTGCAGTCACCATCTGTGCCCTTAGAGTCTCACATCTTTTACCTTAACCTACTAAAGGCACTCACCATCCAATCAAACAGCCTGTTCATGGGTGACTTTATAGACTAGGAAACTTACACTGCATCAAACTCACAGGTACAAGACTTTCTGGACTTTATTAACACAAACACCCTGTAGCGGATAGTGCACTCTCCAACCAGGGGATCAAACACACTGAATGAGGTACGCTGCTCCCACCCCAATGTCACGTTCTCTCTAGTGATGATGGATCACAAGGCTGTCTCCTTTGAAGTAAAAATCAACCCAAAAAACCCAGCTAAACCAGTAACAGTTAGGAACTTTTCTAAGGCAAACTATATCCTATTAAGTTACAGTGTCAAAAATGCAGTGCAATGCTCCCCTAACCCAATGACCACAGCTATCTATGCAGAATTATCCACAGAGTCCATACACAAACATGCAAATGGCTGCATAAAGGCTGCTGTACCTATCAGAAGTAAACCCAAAATAAATATTAAAAACAAACTCTACTGGTGAAATCCTACCTAAGCAGTGTGTATAATAAAAGAAGAAAACTTACGGCCAAAATCAGTAAGATCAACTCCCTCAAAGGCAAGTGCTCTGTTTTACAACTAAATAAGAAACTAAGAGGTCTAATTAAATGCCTCATAGACTAGGGACCATTACTAGACCTTCTTCTGCAACCTTTAAGGTAACACACAGCGGTGTGCTGAACTGACTATGACATAGCAAATCTACTGCCTGATAAACTCAACTCAAACTTCACCCACCACTCCCACCCAGCTTCACCAGGTAGCATCTTCTCCAGCAGATTTCCCCCAACTAGTGGCAGGGACCAGGTGCTTGCAGCACCCACTAAAGTCAAGAACACTGCCTCTGTGGGTCTCATCAACACCCCGTGTTACCTGCTGAACTGTCTAAAACATGATCTATGACAGCCACTTGAGGCACTGTTCAGCTACAACCTTGAAACAGGCTGCATTCCAAGGGAATGGAGGACCACAACAGTCATTCCCCTCCACAAGGGCGGGCCATCAACTGACCCAGGGAATTACAGACCTATCAGTCTAACAAGCCTAATATGCAAAGCCATGGAATGGATTATCAGGAAAATGCTAAACAAGGACATTTTCATCCAACAGATACTGGACCCTTCTCAATTTGGCTTTGTTAAGGGAAGGTTGTCCCTACTTAACCTGGTAGGTTTCTTTGAGAGGGTCACCAAGGCAATGGATAAGGGGAAAACAGTGCATACTGCGTATCTTGATCTGGCCAATGAATGTGATACAATACCCCATTCAAGCATTGTTGGCAAGCTCTCTAAGCTAGGCATAAATCCCTGTACAACTTGTTGGATTGCTGGCTGCCTGATATATCATGGTATTTAGGGATTCGACATTGTAGTGATCACTACAACAATAGAAAACCTTGGAATGCCCACAACGGTTTCTCACCAAGAGAATTCAGGTCATGAATACGCTATCCTACATTGATCACCTAAAGAATCTGTCACTGTATTCATTAACCTACAGGCTGTTGAGAGTGGATTATTACCTGGTTTACAGAGCTTCCTCAGACCCAATCCTGATGGATCTATTGCACATGTGCAAAACAAACAGCAACTGGAAACACCTGATTCAAGGACCTAAACTTCACTTGTGACATAAAAAGAACATGCTGGAGTCAGCTATGTATCCCAAAGGATTCCTGCAATATGAAATATGCTCCCCCATCCATGTAAAATGGATCCTGACCCTATCCAAACTGGATGTGAAATTGTAAATTGTAAATTTACCCCTGGTCTGGCCCCTATGTCCCTTATAGACAGAGGCTTTCAATAGGAAAAGTATTATCCTAGCTATCACCACCACTCCACAAATCCCTTAGTTACCTTCTAACAAACATGTACTCCCCATACTTGGGACCTAAATAGCTTGGGCTGTGCAGATCGACTTGCAACGGCCCTTAGTGGTCATTAGCAAAGTAACAACCCATGAAGCTACATGCAATTCACTCTCCCTACAGTCAGCATGACTGTTAATGAGTTTTTCAAAAAATTGTCATAGTATAATGTGGATATGTTTAAATTCTTAAACATCAACACATGCCATCTTGCATACTTTTGCATTTATACACAGGCAATAAACTGCACACAAGCAATGCCATCAACTTTATTTTCTTGATATTAAAACAGAATACAACAGGGAAGTGTATTTATTTATTAAACCAAGGCAGAATACTGATCCAGATGGACTTTTTTCTGAAGGGAAAAGAAGTGTGAAATATATTGACATTAAACAATTAATAGGCGACAAACACATATCAAAATAAAATAAATATACACAATGAGAATTAGAGATAAGGAATATGCATAACAGTGATATACCCAATGCATTGATTTCAGTATTACTAACAAGGCTAACAGCAGAGGCATAAACTTATCTTGTAAGTACCCTTGCAATGTCAGAGATATTGTATAGCATGAGTAGAAAATGTGATAAAATGATGATTCTTTGGAGTGTCAGTTGGGGAGTTTGAAGTGTAACTGCCTTATGTGATATTTCCAAAACTGTGGCATTTAAACTTTGTTTTCTTGTAATATTTTAAGTCCTTTCAAAATTTTGTAAAGGAGATTGTGTCACTTATGTGTTTAGGGATTGGTTCTCAGACCATGGCAGCCAGGCTAAAAAGGAGTGCTGTTTGTGCTTTAGTTTTGTGAAGATCATGGGAGGTTAGGTGTGGAGGCAGACAGTGACCTAAAGTTTCATGGATGTTGTCTTTCCTGGAGTCTACTGGAAAAGTAAGGGAAGGATTCCATACTGATGAGTTTAAAGGTCGCAGAGCCTAAGAAGAGGCTAACACTTTATGGAATAGGCATCTCTTTGGCTTTGGTGAGTGTGGTAAAGTGATGCTCTCTTCAAGGGATAGTGCTATTAATCTGCAGATGTTGTTGGGGTGAATTGGCGTAGATATATGTTATTTTCAGGGGAACTGGGGTGTCCATATTCCAACTGTGAAAGTAGTACTCCATTACCAGTTGCACACTAAACTTTAGATGACAGGAAGTGGATGAATTTTTTGTCCCAAAATAATTTTAGAATTGGACATGGTGTTGAAAGTTCAGAGTGGGGTTCTAATCACATTCCCAGGCATCCATAGATCTGGATAGTTTCCAGGGGTTCTTTGTTATTGTGAGTGATACACCAGCTACAGGAATTTGTATTAAGTCTTTGTGGCTTGGCAAATAACACAGCCTTTTTTATGTTGAGTGTTACATTATGTTGGTGACACCTGTTACTAACAAAGATGAGGCCCTCCTGCAGGACAACTTTAATCAGAGAAGTGGAAGGCCCTGACCTGTAGATAGCCATGTCATCAGCATAAAGCAAGATGGGTAGATATGGAAGGTCACAGTGTAGTTTGTTCACACATAACAGTGTATAACACATTATGTGCAAGATTTGCAAGTCTGACTAAATTTTATTTTATTTATCCTCCGTAGGCCTGGATAGTCCCACTAGGCTAGTGGTCTCTTCTCAGGCCAGACATGAGGTGGTATTTATACTGTTAGGGGATATTTGAACAGGATGTTGGGGATCTGCTCCTACACCTCTCAATAGGTGCCATGGGATCTTTTACATATACTTGACCTACCCTAAACTCAGGCAGATGGGACCTCAATTTAATGTCTCATTCAAAGGATAATACACTTAGGAGTGTAACACCCCCTTAATGCTGCACTGCAGTATCAGCAATCTAATCACATGAGACTGGAATAGAACCTACAGCCTTCTGACCTTCCAGCACCAAAGACAAGTGTGCTATCTTTTGCACTACTGACACTGCAACACTAAACAAAAAGCAAATCTATCTCATTTTATCTCTTTTTTGGTATTTATCATGATAGCATACTATAGGAACAGGGAAAGCAATAGACATACTGTGCTGGTGTTATACTTTGATATCACAAGCCAGTTTCAAATTACATGACTAATAAAACAAGTTAAACTCTTCATATTAATATTGAATAGAACTGCCTCAAAGCATTCCGCGAAAGCGACGAAGCCTGCTTTTATTTTGTTATAGTTTGCAGAACAATCTACAATCAGTACAGGACAGGAAAAATTATACTGCTCAAAATACACTGAGCAATCATAACACTAGACTTAGTGTACATGATTTTCTAATTACAGATGGTGAGACTGAGCTCTATCTTACTAACCAGTCTGAAGTTTTATACAATGATAGTTTGAGACAATACTAGGATTATCCAATAAAACCTGCAGTGCCATAAAGGGGCTTCTAACCCACTTCTGTTTTCATACTCATATGCCATTAGGTAGGATTAACTCCTCTTCTCTGCAAAACATTTTAGGGTCTACAGTATGGAATGTGAATTGTTATTTTCATCTACCAAATTCACAAAAAAATATTACTGTTAACACATCCTTGACACCTTCATGTTGAACCTTAGAGTCATATTTTACAAAGTCAGACAAACCCCTGCTTTTGAAATGCCATAAGTAGTATCTCATATCATCTGACAGCCAGTGAAACATCATAACTGCTAATCCTGGGAAACACTTTGGTTGTTGTAGTGCAAGTAAGGTTGCAACTTTTGCCCTTTATTAAGGAATATGTGGAAAATGCATAAGGGCAAAAAGTAATGGGAATCAGCTGACTGGGTCAATATTAAGGCAGATTCTAGATTCCTGAGAGGGGTAGACATTGTTTTATTTAACAGTAGAGTCTCTAGTGGAATCTCCAGGAAGCAATAAAAGTAGTTAAAAGGTGTCCTTGTAAGGAGACATTTCAGCATATCCCTGAAACCAAAAGAGGTGACAGAAGAAATGACAACCGTTACACTGCAAGGTTGGGTTGAAAGCATCTGTTTATGCTGGACACAGAAAAATATTGTAAGTACTTTTTATTCAGCATAACTCCAGCTGAAGAAAGTCTTGTGGAGGTATTTTGAGCACCTGTTTCTTTGAATTTTAGTACTGCTTTTTCTGGGCAACTAAGGGGAAGATTACCTTATGCTTTGTGAGGACTGTGGAAAGACTAAATATGAATGATAAGTTTTTTCTGTTATTCCCCACATTTTGACAAAAAGCAGAACTTTTTTTACTTTCCAAGTGAAGCTGTTTCTACCTGGTTTATGACTCTTTTTTTTTTTCATTTTTAACTACAACATACTATAATAGACATAAACTGACATTTGCCATGTAATGTTGTGGATCATAAATAAATTTAACTAAATATAGCTAAGAAAAAGCAGTTGTCCTATATAAGTAATCTCTTGTTATGTTGGACAGTATATCTAATAGCCTCGTCAACAACTGATTTGTTATGCAAAATGTTTATTCATATTATTAGCATGCAGTCAGGTCTATATAGTGTACCTGGGGATTCATCAACAGTGTCACTTCCTCATGGCATGGCCAGACCAACACTATTAACCTTCTTAGCGTGATGTGTAGCATTGCTAATCAGTTATGCATGCAGCCAAGCCATGATGAGAAGCCCTCCCTAGTGGTCACAGCACAGGCTCACCAATACTTTATGGTAAGCCACCTCATAGCCATGTCTAAATACAGAATGTAAACAAAGAAATGCACACAAGAAACTACATGAAGCAAAGCCAGTGCACAAGCACAGATGTTTAGTGATTATGTACTCAGGATCAGCAGGGAAATAGGGAGAAATGTATGATCAACAATAAGGCAAGCAACACAGAAGCTGGGCCAGAGTGGAGGTTACTAAATGGAGTCATGGAGAAGGTGTATGAGTATCAAGCCATGACATGACATGGAAAGGTACATCATTAACACTAGGAAAGATGATACAGTAATTTCAACATACTTTGAGATATACACAGGATATGTGACATGTAAACCATTGCAGCAGCTACAAGCCATACCATAACAGCAATGAGGAGAGTTAGCTGTGCAGCCATACTATGCTGTGAAGATAATTTAAAATGAAAAGGTGCTTCTCATGAGTTGTGTTAGTGCAGCAGTTGCACCATAAGGTGAGACACTGCAGACATCACACTACATGGGGTCATAAAAACACATACCAGTGAAATGTATCAAATGTGCAGGCTGATTGCAATGTAAAAGAACAAGTAGCAGACATCAGAGGAAAAGAACCCAGGACTCCTACACTACATTGTGTCATACAACTGCCTTAGGTAGGGTAGTCAGTGAAGCAGGCATGTTGCCAGTCCCCTACAACACATCACACATCCATACATAAACTCATGGATCAATGAAATTCATCATTATAGCCATTAGGACCATATATCCCCAGATGTTCATCTCAATACTGGCAGAAGAATCCAGATAAATGAATCATGTGAAATAATGCCAATGATCCCTGCATACTGTACACAAACAGTACAAGATTGTTGATGATCATGGGAATGTAGCAGCTTCAGCAGTAAAGAGGAAAACACTCAGGGATGAGATCGAACTCCTGCCTATGTCTGTAGTAGTATGGCATGCAACAGAAGCGGTTAGAGCAAAGGTGATTAGAATAATGCACATTTAGGGAATGGGGTGGTTGATATCAGGGGAGACAAAATGCATAAACCTGTGCTTGAACCCCTGCCTTTGTCCAGGGATATATTCACTAGAATAGAGTATCATCAAGGCTTGATAACAGAACAGTCATGAAAGAAGTGCTCCAAAATATATCTGGCAGTAACAAAATGATATCAAGCGAAACAAAAAGCACAGACCTGTATTTGAACTCCTGTCTTTTTGCAAGGTTATATTCACCAGAAGAGGGAATTAGCAAAGCATACTAACAAAGTTACTATGCAAGAGGTAGCTGCAAAATACATTTAGGAGAACAGAATACATGATACCAGGGTAAATAATGCACAAATTTGTGTAAGAACACCTAGCCTTTCACACTGATATTGCATATCCATGGGCATGTGTAAGATACAACATTGAAGCAGTTGTTCTGAAGATATGCGAATACACATAGACATGTAAATCTAAAATAATGCAGCAGATGATAAAATGAACACTGAAAAATGGTATAACACAGGTGGGAAGTGAAAGCCACTATTGACTGTATAAATCACATCGTGATCATAATGAGACATGGAATCTGAAAGATGAGAATATCATGTTACTACATTTTAGAGTTAACCATTCACAAGTTAGATCAATATAGGTTTGAACTCCTGTCTGGTTAGCTCATAGCCTCTTGATTTGTGTAGCAGCTAATGACACCATAAAACACGTTATATAACACTTTTCTGAAAGCAAGCATTTCAAGGAATGTCATCAAGGGTGTGTGTAAATTACTATGGTGATGTTTAAGAGTGAGGTAAACATTTAGACGATCAAAGCCCTCCACCCGTGAAAATGTCACATGCAGGTAACATTTTTCATAACACACCATTTCTCTTAATCATCACTGCATGTCAATAATTGAATCACATACTCTGTACAAAAGACTGAATTTGAACCCCTGCCTGTCTAGCACACATTACTTTGAGCTGTGTACTATCTACTGACACCAAAGAATGACTGATACAACAATCATCAGAAAGCTCATAGTTGAAGAAAGTGTGAAAACATAATGGAAAATTGACACATGATCATTATTGGTAGACCACAAGTTTCAACTTATGTTATTGATGATTTCGTCATATCAGGCATTTATTGAACCACAGAAGCTGTTACAGTTGAAATAATAAATGTCTACTCAGAATTCTATCAGTATTGCTTTCTGTCTCACATCTAGGCTAAAGATGTTCACATGAAGGTCAACATATCTATCCAACTGAAGGCATTTTCTTCAGTTTTTATCATAGGATGAAAACTGATGCTTACCATTCCTTAACTATGAAGAGCAATGCTGCTATCTGCTAACTATCTAGTACAGAGACATACAAAGATTAAATTATAAACTGGGCATGCTTATAGTGGGGGTCCTAATGGAGAGATGAAAAGTCAGCAAGCAATGGAGAGTAGTAGTGCTAAAGTTAAATTCATCCTCAAGTCTTGGTGAGTACCTTCACGAGGTGGACCCTGTTTTTCATGAAATCTCACCAAGACAACAATGATATATAGACTGTATTTATATAGCATATATCATAGACAGAAGTAAGTCAAGAATAAAAAATATAGCTGGGTGCACAAGTCCCAGGATAAAAAGTGCCCAAACCTGGTAGGCACACTGGTGCCAGGACTGGAAAAAATGACAGTGTAGAATCCTCAAAATCCAGAAATATTCCTACAATGGGTCCAGGCCAGGCCCAAGGGGAGGATGGCTCCCCTGTTGTAGAAGAAGTAGCAGTCCACAAAAATCACAAAAACTGATAGGCCAAAGAAGAGCCATAAAGATGATAGAGTGGATATTGAGGATAAGAATGAAATTATGTATTGTTATTATTATGCAGAAAAAGCCCAGAATTACCAGACAGAGGATATACAAAGAGAATAACAGATAAATTAGAGGAAAGAAAAATACTTTCACAGGAAAAACTGTCAGAAGCTTCAAATAAAAATTTGTGTTCATTAATACAACAGATTTTTGAAAAACAGTATATAGATCAAGAAATTTTGATCTATTTGGAAAAAGAAGCATATGAGGAAGTGTGAAAATGTAAACAACAAAACCTAGATATTTTTGAAAAGTATAAAAAAGAAATATGGACATGGGAAACAAAGAGAGATGCAATATTTATGCAAAGGAGAAAACCAAGTTAATTAATATAGAGAAAGCAGCCACAAATATATTTGAAGAGAAATACAGACAAAGGCATCCAGATTTGGAAAATTTCAAAGTAATAAATTAATATCACAAAGATGGAACGTGGAAAAGAAGATTAGTAAAGCAGAAGTTAAAGAAATAGAAGTTGAAGTTATGGAGTGTCTGCAGAGTGAAGGATTTAATGTAGAAAGTCTAACACAGACTACATCACAGCATGATGGAGTGAGACTCCATAATAAGCAGAAGCAAGAAGATCAGGAGACATGTGAAGAAGAAATATGGACATGGGAAAGAAAAAGAGATTTAATATGGTTTGATATTTATGCCAAAGAGAAAGCAAAACTAACCAATACAAAAAGAGCAGCACCAAAGATATTTGAAGAGAAATACAGGCAAAGAAATCCGGATATGGAAAACTTTACAATACAAAAAATAAAAAGACAGAGGAAAAGTAGAAAAGGAGATTAGTAATGGAGAAGTTAAAGAAATAGAAATTCAGGTTATGGAGCACATGCAAAGTGAAGGATTCAGTGTAGAAAATCTAATGCAGAAAGCACCACAACAGGATAGAGCAGTGGATATCCAAATTAAGGGGAAACCAGTGGAACAGGAAGCAATTGGTCAGGTGCCATATCAAGATATTTTGGAGCCTTCCATGGGAAACCAGTACAAACATGCACTTAAAGCTAGACAGCAAAGGAAAGAACAGGAGACTGCAGAACCTCTGGTGCAGTCAATGCTGAAAAGTGATAGGCCAGTAAGTTCCCATATGACAGAACAAACGGATGGCGCAGGATGAAATTGAAGGGAAGGTTCCACTGGAAGATGCTATAAAACTTTCTATAGAACACCCGCAGGAAGTGGAAAATAAAGGATGTGCCCTCAGTCCGAAAGAAAATGAACTAAGGGAAGAGTTGCTTGATTTAATGAACAAAGATATATATATTAAAATCAAGGAAAGAGACAGCAGAAGGTCAATAAAGCCCCAAAAGTCAGAAGTCTGATAAAACAAATGAATACAGTAATTAGGACTGTCCATAGAGATCCATGCAATATAACAGAAGTAAACAGGATATATTACTGTGCAACTAAATTAATAACTGATAATGTTCTACCACAAGAGCACAGGGTAGTGAGAGAAAGGAAGGGGAGAAATCCAATACCATCATGAAAGTATTGAATAGAGAAAAATATAAAGCATTTAAGACAAGAAGTGTCACTGTTAGAAGACTATAGAAGAGGGAATAGATAAACAAAAATGCTAAGAAAGGTAGATGTGATAAAAGCAGTGTGCAGTATTAGAACAGACCAGGATCTATCACGCATTATCACAAATAATAAATTAAAATTTTCAGCATAGGCAGAAAAACTTAGAAGATACACAGATAAATATAAAGGAAAAGTACAAAATAGGCAATTTAGTGATGACCCAAAAATGTTTTATAAAGAATTGGGAAACAAGGTAAAAGGAATTGAAAGACCTCAAAAAAAAAAAAAGAAGAAATAGATGCATTTTGGAGACGTATCTATGAAGATCCTGTGGAACACAACAAAGATGCTAAATGGATAAAAGAAGTAAAAGAAATAATAAGAAGTTTAAAGGTACAGTATATGAAATGGGATGAAGTAACAGCCAGAGAGATTGAAACAAAGTTAAGAAAAGTCTCTACTTGGAAAACCCCAGGCCTAGATGCACTGCCTAATTTTTGGTTAAAAGTATTAACATCTTTGCATGAAGACCTAGCCATGAGTAAGAACTATTTATATGAGGACCCCAAAGATACACCAGTCTGGTTAACAACAGGTAAAACAATGCTCCTACTTGAGTAAACCTGCTACCCCAAAACTTATAGACCAATAACTTGCCTTCCCACGACATATAAACTATACATGGGAACTGATGCTGACAGAGTTTATAGTCATTTAGAAGAAAACTCAATTATGGCAGTAGAGCAAAAGGGCAATAAAAGAAAGTCATATGGAATAAAGGATTATTTGTTGTTAAATAAAGTCATAGTGGAGAACTGTAAAAAGGGGAAGAATCTAAGTATGGCATGGATTGACTACAAAATAGCATTTAGTATCCCACATTCATGGATAAAAGATTGCTTAAAAAAGTGTAAGATACATCCTACACTGATTGACTATGTTACAGTGACAATGGAACAATGACAGGCCACTTTGCAATTAAACCATGATAAAGGACAAATTATTATCCCAGGGATAAAAATTCAAATGGGGATATTCCAGGGTGACTCTCTGTCACCGTTGCTGTTCTGCCTTGCCCTTAACCCATTAATCTGTTTATTTAACAGCTTAGGCCATGGCTATAATTTGACTCCTAGAAAATAACAAAAGTCTAAAGACTTCTCATCTTCTGCTTGTCAATGATTTAAAACTGTATAGCTCATCAGATGTGAAACTGAAAGCACAGCTGCAGGTTGTTCAAACTTATTCATATGATATTACAATGTCATTTGGCCTTGATAAATGTGCAAAAGCAACCTTTAAAGCAGGAAAACTGCAGCACCAGGAAAACATCAGTTTGGGACAAGAATGTGATATAAAAGAGGGAGTGTATAAATACTTGGGAACTGATGAAGGATCAGCAATAAAACATGAACAAATGTGAGTAAAATTTAGTAGAGAATATTTTAGAAGACTTAAATTAATCCTGAAAACAACATTGACATCTAGAAACAAAATCCAAGCTATAAACCAATGTACTCTTCCTGTCCTAACAGTTTTGGAGTGCATGATTGGCCCCAAAACGTGTTGGATAGATTAGATATTAAAGCAAGAAGGATGCTTCATGCTCACCAAATGACCTATAAAAATCAGTGCATACCAAGATTATATATTCCCTGTTCCAAAGGAGGGATGTGCCTCCTTGAAATTGATTACATGTGCAGATCTGCAATTGTGGGACTCCATACATATCTGCTGACCTCATGAGACCCAAACGTAGTGAAACTTTTGAAACATGAGGAGAATAAATCTAAGATGACTTTCCTGCTTAACCTAGCAGAAACATATTGGTGTCAAGCAGGAATGGAAATCAAACCAGAAGTAGATGAAAACCAGGCAGCAACTGAATGTGCCAAAAAAAACAAAAGAAAGAATATAAGGTGAAGGATCAGATGAAAAGGCAAGAAATGTGGAAAATGCATAAATATAGTTGCAAGTATAGAAATCTTCTGGAAGAACCTCATGTTGATCAGGAACAAATGCAGGAATGGTTAAGGAGAGGTGAATTCAAACCAAAACATGAAAGGTTAATATTGGCAGCTCAAGATAGTGGGCAACATACATGCTGGTTTTACATAGTCCATTGAACATGTGGGAGAAACAGATAAATATAAGTTTTGTAAAACCAAACTGGAAATAGCTGCACACTTTGTTACTGGCTGTGACATACTAATGGCAGAAGGACTGTATACTGAAAAGCACAATAATGTGGCAAGACTTGCACTGGGGATTGTGCAAACATTATGGTTTTGAAGTGGCTGAAAACCACTGGAAACATGAGCCACAAAGCATCACAGAAAATGATGAAATGTACATCATATGGGGTTATCCATTACCAACAATTCCAAAGACAGATGCTAGAAAACTGGATATAGTGGTCCAGAAAAAGAAGGCAAAAGTAGCATTGATCATTGAAATTGCCACACCCAATGACTACAGTGTCCTGCTCACAGAGAGACATAAAGTTATAAAATATAATGATCTGCAAGCAGAAATGACAGCAATGTGGAAGAAAGATACCCAAATAGTTCCAATAGTAGTAGGAGCAATGGTTGTTATAAAAAAGTGTCTAAAATCTTATTTAGATGCACTGCTAATGCATATAACTCCATACAAACTGCAGAAGGATACATTGGGCACATTGCAGGTGCTGTGAAGAGCACTACTGGCTGACATCAAAGAGTGAAACAAAACTAATTTCATGAACTTTAATCATGCTTTGACTTAGGAATGGGGTCCATTCCCATCATTGTATTAGAAACTCAAGGGATTTGGAGAAATAAAAAAAAAATGAGTACAGCACTTAAGGGATGAAAACTCTCCACCTGTCCAATGCCAGTATATTTTCTCACATCACAGCCGTTCACTAAACCATCCTTACATGTCACCAATTGCTTTCTACATAGTGATAGAACACACACCTCACTGCATTCGAACTCCTGACAGCCTAACTCACATTTTTATAACTTGTGCATTAACTACCAATCCCACAGTTGAAGTTATATAACAATGGCTAGAAAACACACATTTGAGGGAATACCATTTCTAGTGTGCAAATTAATATGGCCATACTTAAAAAGGAGTAAAACACTTGGAGGATCATAATCCTCCACCTGAGACAGTGTGATTACAAAGAAGAATTTCTCACGCCACATCTGTTCAGTAAGCCATAGAACATTATACTGCATTTGTCAGACAGCATGTATTTGGATGGAGTATATGAGTAATTCTGAACAGACAGAAGCACTCAATGAATTATGACCTTCTGCATACTTGACAGACAATATAAACATCACATCAGGAGTACACTGAGCCATAGAAGGGATTACAGTTACAATAATAACTTTACACTCATGCTTATATCACCATTGCTTTCTGTTGTACATTGATGATAATCTCATTTGTGTTTCTGTTGGTATATCATTAGCATGAAAAATGTTTTTTCTCTACTGTTTATGCAATGTGATGTTAAGTGTTTCTTGCCAGTTCCTAGATATGAGCAGCAATGCTGCTTGATATCAAGCATTGTGCAATGGTAAACAAAGAAAGAGTATTTTGCTTCACTGTTAAACTCTTGTCAGTGTATGACGTGATAAATGTGTTACTTCAGATAAAATGTTATAGCGGGGAATGATAAATATGTGTATAACAATAATACAAAGTGCACATTAGGGGAATGGAAAGCATGC
Organism: Protopterus annectens; assembly: GCF_019279795.1. Taxonomy (NCBI): domain Eukaryota; kingdom Metazoa; phylum Chordata; order Ceratodontiformes; family Protopteridae; genus Protopterus; species Protopterus annectens. Next base: position 363,341,039 of record NC_056745.1, read on the forward strand.
GGATGCAAGCGATATGCCCCAGATCAATGCTGTATTGATCTGAAGACACAAAGGAGCTTGTGCTGTAATGTGTCTGTCAATTCATAGATGAAGGGAATGTTCATAAGGGAAATCAAAAAGATGATGAAATATGGCTTGGGCAGGATGGTGGTGGTTGACAGGGATATATGTAACACACTAGAGTGCAAGCCATGCATCTCTGAGTGATATCCTCCATATCAGTGCAGTATTCAGTGTTGCTGGTAGGTCTGTGAGTATGTGTTCATCATTGAGAAATAGCTAACTGCCTCCATCAGGTGTTCTGATTTGTGTACTACCTATACTTGCCACAGAAATAGTTTTACTGTAGCTGTCAGCCAGTACACATTTCCAGGCTTTTTTGCCAACTTTAAAGAAAATGCACACTGAACAATGTTTCACAGACCGAAGGTATCATGAGATACAAACCTTCAGCATTACTTAATTTATAATTATACATCACAAATGCACAAATGTGCAACTAGACATGGACAGTTATAGGGTACATGTCTGTCACTGTTGAAAAGTGCCAGGTGATAACTCACCTTTTGAGGAACATAAAAGTATTTTAATGTAATGTGACTGTCCTTTATAAGTATGTGTGTGTGTGTGTGTGTGTGTGTGTGTGTGTGTGTGTGTGTGTGTGTGTGTTTTGTGCTTATTGTCAGTTTACAACATGATTAAGTCACTAAATAGGGTATTACTTATGCATGACATATAGCTTTTGCAGGATATCTGTCATATCATCTGTCATGACTGTCCAGTAATATTCAAAAAGGAGCATGCTAAATGGTCAGCCCAAACCAGCGTGCCAGTTGTAAATCTGAGAATATACCAATGGAAAAAGATCCGGTCGCCTAGACATTTTTCCATTAGTATATTCCATAAAATATTTACTTTTCTTTTTTTTTTTAAATATATTTACAACACTGAAGACCTCAAATGAATGAGGGAGATGACACAGAAAAAAATAAGAGGATAATCAGGTACTTTCTGCAAAACTAAGGAAACGCACCTGATTATTCTCTTATTTTCTCTGCCCCAGCTCTCCCAAACATTCAAGATCTCCCAGTGTCTTTTTTCTTAAAAAATAAATGAAAAAAAGCAATGGAGATCGTCCTTTCTCCATTGCATCCTTTACACAGCACTGATGTACTGCTAAGTGTAGGAACGCAAGTCACATACACATGTGCGGTACATCAGGAAAGCCCCAGGATACCAGAAAAACAAGGAAGGGCACCACAGAGGTGTTATACAAAGGCATTATTTAAGAAAAGTAAGGATTTTTTTCGTAAATAACATCATCGTATAATAGCAATAACCATCTCAGTGGTGTGGTATATTGAAGATTTACCCACGGTTGGCTTTATTTAATCACTCGGGCTTCACCCTAAACAGTGGGCAAATCTTCAATATACCACACTGACATTATCGGTTATTATTATAATAACACACATTTCACATTATCTCAACAGTAGTGATCATTGAAAAAAGAAATGCAAATCACATTTTTCAAACCCATGCATACCTCAGTCACAGTCTGCTGAACAGAGCATTACCCAAGAATGCTACTGAAGCTCTCAGACAAAGAGACGTTATAACACGTACCTTGTAATGGACCACAGCTAAACAGTAGAAGTAATCTGTACAACAGCAATTTACCCTCAGTGGATCAGAAGCATGCATGCATGCTGTACACTTAAATGGAGGTTTCACATCATTAATACATTGAAGCATGACAACTGCGACATACAACATAATCCTTTACATTACTTTTGCATAGTTTGTAATGTCAGATATGCTTGCTGAACCAAATGTTGCCAAACACAGTTGAGAGTTAGCTGTCAAAGTCTTAGCGCATGCTTATGTATTTTTTTTTTTGCCATAAGCCAAGAACTAGCAGTGGGTTCTGCTACTCAGTGCTATGTATTGCTCAACTGTTAAATTAAAAACAAAATTCCAAATAATAAAATAATGGTTGTGTAAGCCATCTGTGGCCATATGTATCATGTGTTTATGTATTTCTGGACCAAATTAAGTGTTGGAAATTGACAAATATGACAGAAATATGAAGGGGAAGGCAGCAGATGTTTGCACAGATGGTAGAATGCCATAATAAGTACACTGCCGTCATGTAACTCTCATGATTAAAATGTTACTGCAGTAATAATAATAATACTGCCATTTTGCTAACCAGATGGGCCCACTGGATACACAGCCCCTTTTCAGGGGTGATGCAGACGCATTGTTTATTTAAGTGACTTTTTTTAAGGTTGCAAAGTAGGCAAATGAGGGCTAAGGGTATCAGACCCTGTACAACAGAAAGTAAAGTACAGACCATGACATTAGCCCACAGGGCCAACTGTTGTGTCATCTATATAACATGGAAAACCTCATTCCCTGTTTTTCCTATGAAGAATATTATGGTCAGTACTGACTAAAACTTTTTATGGTCATTTCTATGATTAGGGCTGCCATGGCCATTGCTGACTACTTGTGAGGGTATACAATGTGGAACACCAACCTCACAATAATTATTGCACACAAATAGTAAGTATGTTGAACAGTCTGCTGACACTTTACACAGACCTACAAGTTGGACGTTAACACATTTCTTCACATTGAATAATATATACATTTTTATCAATGTAATTTTTATATGTTAACAGCATTTTAGTAATATGTAACATAAGGGTATCATATTAAACAAAATAGTTTGACAGGACTTTGCAATACATAAGTTTTAGGAGCATGGCTCATTGACAACAAATGAGTGTAAAAGTTGTCCTAATGAGGACAACTTGGAAGTTATGAGCCTATCTCACAATATCTTCTAGCTGGTCTTCTCCCCTGGTGCGCAGGCATGTACATGGCTTCATGGTGAACTCAGAAAGTTCTGGTCATCATGCAACTGCTGTGATTCAGAAACAGTAATGAGGTGGGAACTTATTAGCATGCATGTTGTGGCAAGAGAGAAGAATCTAGATAACATCAGCGTGACATTATCCCATCATATGCATGGCTCAACACAGTCTGTTGTGTGTTGCTATGCATCACTGCTACATCTGTATCTCCTGTACGGCATATGTTCTTCTGACAGTTGCTGACATTTATGATGAGTGCCCTGTATTTCTAGGATTCTGACTTGAGCTGCCTATGTCTGATGCAGAGGGTGGCCAGCCTATGCATGGGTAAGCATGACCTGCTTTTTTCTTTTTTTTTTTTTTTTTTTGCTTAGCTCTTCTCTATTTATGTATGAAAGCTATGTGTAATGTGAAGCCTCTTAGATAGTGCCTCTATCTGGCATGGGCATCCCCTGCTGCTGGCTCCTCTGACTCCTCATTGGGCTCCTCCTTTGGTGTTGAGAACATAGTACATGCCATAAGTATTTTGCACATGTGGCAGGATCATATTACAGGGAAGCACCAAATGCATCCAGGCAGCATAATCATGACTTCAGTGGCCCAAACACAGGATCCATGGTGTATCTGGTTTCTGAATGGGCATGGTTGTAACCTTGCTCTGTTGAGTTATGTGGATTTCTTACTGGGGTCATGAGCCAAGATTCTAGGGTATATCTGGCATCCCCCACTAGATGCCCCTGTGGGAAGTCACCCTTCATAAACCATTGGTGAAAAGCACGTGTGCCATATGTGTGCGTCATGGAAACTTAACAGGTGGCCTGCGCACACATTATAGATGGTGCATTACAGACCACCTGGAAGTTGATGGAGTGATATCCTTTGCAGTTCTTATACTTTGTTCCCTGTTCACTAGATGGAGCTTTTATTTAGATGGGGGTACAATCAATGGCCCACAGTACATCAGGGAAACAAGCTGCGGCATCAAATTTTTGGCATTTGGTATCTCCTTTGGGATACATAGGAACAACATATGCTACTCAATAAGTTGCAGCATGGAATCAAGGAACTGGTGTAGTTTCCTAGAGATGGATTCCTGAGATACCACCACTGTGTCCTTAGTTGATTGTTGGAAGGTCCCTGCAGCTAATATACATTAAGCCACACACACCTTAGTTTCTACAGGGATGGGTACTCACTGATTCCCACAGGTGTGCAGACAAGGTCAACACATATCCACAACTTGTTTTTTGATCTTACTGTTCACTGTGCAGTTATCCATAATGTTACTGTCATGGAGGCCATGATATGTTGATCATGCAGAAGACCCTACACCATCAGGGGTGACTTCTAGTACCATTAGCTGCAGTAATCGCTTTGAGTGCTTCTTGCAGATACAAGTTTACAATGGCTGCAGCAACCGTAACATATTTTTTTATTCTTCACTGCTTGAACACAAGTATCCAACCTTGTTCATTTCTAATGCATGCAAGATGCAGTTGTGCATGATTTATGTATTTTTGAATCCTTCTGTCATATTTTTTATATCATTAGCAAAACGCACAGCTCAGTATATAGAAATTAGCATACATCTCTGCTATTCCTTGTTTCACTGTCAGCCATAACATGTTAGAGTGTTTCCCAAATTGTACAAAACATGTTCGTCCCTGCTTGTCACATAAATTCACTTAGCACAATGTGGTGAGAATTTATGAATCTCAGACATAAATGCTGAGTATACATTTGCAGGTCAGTAATGCAATTAACAAAGTACTGGAGATGGGTTGCGAGAGCAGTCAGTGCACAAAGACAAGTCTAGGACAACACCTGCTGACTGTGGACACGACAATGTCCTGCACCAAGCAGACAATGCCCTTTTATTGCTGCATGAGATTCTGTACTCATGCAAGACTAAACTGGTATCACAATGTACGTTCTCTCCTCTGTTGCACTTTGGGCAAATTCAGATAACTTTACACAAATGAGTAATTAGTATCATAATATTATGCAGTTCCACACCAGCAGATGTTGCTATAAGCTGTGTGTCACATGGCATTAACCCAATTCCTGACATTCATGAACCATTATCTGCCCTCTTGTGGCATGTTCCAGGCTCAGAATCTCCTGCACCTGACAATAAATACCAAAAAAGACAGCATGTGCACCTGATTCAAGCCATTTGCGAAATCATGTTATACTTCAGTCAGCCATAAAGTAAACTAAACTCTGATAAATTCCATTTAATATGTTTGCAGATTCTGACAACGTCCTTTACAGGTATGGACAAAAGCACTTAATCTAATAACTGTAGTCTCTAGTTGGACTTATGCTTCGATTTGTGTTCTTCTAAGTTGTCCTTTTATTTGGACAAGACATTGTAAGTGCCTTCTTGTTTGTTATTGGTTGCTGTTTGTGAGTCGTTCCAAATTTTAGTTGTATTTATGTCTTCAGTCTTGTGTATACAGTAGTATGGCTATTACAAAAAATATTAATCTAGCAACTCAGTTTATAAGAGCAATATTTAAAAGTGGTTTGTATTTTTGGAGCATTTGCCCCCCCCCAAATTATTTAGTATGAGACTGTCGAGCATGTTGGTAAAATGGCATTATGGATGCTAACATATCAGTGTAATTTGTCTTCAAAGCCAGAGAAACAGTACTAAATATAAATCAAAACTAAGATCTACCACCATCATCAAACAATAAATAAATAAATAAACTCTTCTCTGTAATCACATATATTTTTCCTTAATTCTTACATCACAAGATATTTTTGATGAACATACGTTATCATAATTTTATGCAAGTTCTGCAAAGTGTACTATCAGCTGCTTTAAGGACAGCAGTTCAAGCACAACAGAGATTGTAATAAATCCTTGCATAATGCTTGCTTAAGCTTCTGCTGGCCTAGAACAAATCAGGACCTCCCATGGGAGTCTGGCCTCACAGCTGTTGGACTGCCTTAACTCATACTGTCTGGAGTCCTGACACCATGATAATGTACTTGTCAAGGCTTGTGTGATCTATTAATGCCACAGCTGCTGAAAATGCGGAAGTGTTCTCTGTAACAATATCCCCATACATCAGCATTCTACCAGCATGCTTGTGTAATATTGTATGTTGCTGCTTTAAACTCTAGTAGCAAATCTTTACTTAATACATCTACTTAATACCTTGTTATTTACTAAATTTATTAAGCAAATGGCTTTGACAGAATGTGTACATTTACTACCCTTTGAAATGCGATGCAAATTAAAATAAGAGGTTCACTGTCACATCCTAAGGACAATGTATGTTACATGATATTCAAAAATATTTTGTTACTACATCTTAAATTTTTCATTGTCATGTGACAAGAAAAATAGACTGAATCTCGTATTTTCCAGCTCACAAGTGGTTAACAACTAGGATATGCATTATGAAAAATAATTAGCTGAAATATGGGCAATAGAACTAGTATTTTGTAAAATTTTAATAATGAATTACCCCCCCACATGCACACACACACACACACACACACACACACACACACACACACACACACACACACGCACACACACACACACACACACACACATTTGTACTCATAGTACACCTCAGTATCTCAGGGAATTAGTACGCAGAACAGATGGCATGATTCAGCTGAAGCGAGTCATCAGGGAACTACAGGCAACATGCCTGGATTTTTCTCAATGAAGCTGCTGCAACTGAAGCATGGAACCATGTGACTGCAGCTGCTCTGTCCTCAGGCAACCGAGATGCTTCTCTGATTGGTGTCATTCATTCTCAGTTTATTAATGGGTGACGCTGTGACACTAGCCGCCGGATACATCCTGTTTCCCAGGAGACTGAAGAAAAGCTCATAATTTGCACACACACATACACACACACACACACACACACACACACACACACACACACACACACACACACACACACACACACACACACACACACACACACACACACACACACACACACACACACACACACTTGGCTGCTTGCGGATTACAGAGTTTCAGCTGCTTGGCAACAGCATTGCCTTAGCATCATGTTGCCACCTGATTCATTGCTTCCCCTAGCTGTTTCTGTTTCTAGCTGAATGCAGAAAAGCTTTTTTTTTCACTGCCAGCCCTGCAGACCTTACGGCTTATGTTCATTGTTGAAAATCTGCGGCAGAATTAAATGAATTGCTGTCTGCCAGCCTAAATTTGATCCCAGGAGTCAGCTTCTGACCAATGCATAAACTGTTCCACTGACATATATTAGACAGCTGTGGCACAAACAGATTGTGTGCAGAGAAAGAACATTCTGTGAGGTGGTTTTCCTAATTTTATAGTCCACAAAAAAGTTAAAAAAGTAAGGCTAATAGCAACACTACCATTCACCTACACCTGTGATATTCTAGCCGTTGGTGTTGGTCTCTTTTCAGATAATGCACCTGAGTGAAATGTACATTTTAGTTGATCTCAGCTGCAACATATCAGTGTATTTATAAAACAACTTTTTTTCTGCTTTTCATTCTTTGTACTTGATATTTCCTATGCTCACAAGACTACTTTCTTGGATTTATGATGTGCGGACTAAGGATTATTAGCTACTGTATAAACACAAGCAGCCTGAATACACCTTCATTATGATTAAAGAAATGTTAAAAGTAAAAGTGATATAAATTTATATGATTTTAGGCTTCTTGGTGTATTAGTTACAAATGTTAGTGGTGCCATTAACACCTATCTTTCTGAGACTGCCATTGTTTTTCACAAAGTGAAGCAGTCACATGCACACATATACCTAAGGACTCCAATATTCTATCAACCCCTCCCAAAAAAATTACCCTAAATCACTAATGCCTGTACTGTCGCCCTGCCTCTCAACTGTCTAGATTTTCATGGAATGTTTAGAATTTTGCCTCATATTTTTGGTCTATTCCTTATAAAACCTGTGGTTTTCTGTTAAATCATTAAAGGATGAAGTCACTAAATAATGACAATATTTGAGTTTCAGACTTCATAACCTTCTGAAAATGCATGCTAATATAAAACCCATTAATCTAGCAACTTTCTAAGTTTATAAAAGCCATATTTAAAATTGGTCTATATTTTTGTCCCCCCATTATTTTTGACTTTGTCCACACTTTTCGTGCTAAGAGATTGAGAGGTGTACCTGTAAGAGTATTGAAAAAATGCAGGTACTTCATTGATTTTGATATCTTAGGCCAGAATACTAATCCACCATAACTTGTATTTTTTCCCATTTACTACTTGTACACTGACAGTTTGTTGTAGTGTTCGTCCCTGAAAATGTATTTGAAGCACTTCGAAATTATAACAGAATCATTGTAATAACCACAAATTACGCTTACCAATACTGGGTATACATCTTAGAGTATCAGCTCATAAAAATGGAATTTAATTTTTTTAATAACTATGAATCAGCATTCATGTATACAACCACAGTCAGTATTAACTCCTGTATTAAAACACAAATTCATAGACGTCGTCAGTGCAGTGTCCGTATTTGGATTTTGCGAGATTTATAAAAAAATGAAACACAAGAGCCAGGTTCAACTTCTTCTTTTACTGTAAGTTGACACATTATAAAGGTGCAGTTGGAATGTGTGTGCACATGCATGCATACATGAAACCATTAAGGTGTACTGAATATACCACCCATTCAGTAGCACTGAATATACTACACAAACAGGAAAGCATTCACTTATAGAAGTTGCTTATTCACAAGCAGCTTAACATTTGCTTATGTTACTATGCAAATTGTGTTGATATATAATATGAATGACAAACTACCTTATCATACTACTGCAAGTCATCATTAGATACTTCAGCGTTCAGAACCTTTATAATTATTGGTGTCCCAAGTGAATTGTATGTTATAACTAAAACCATTACGGGATGAAATTATTTTACTTTAACACACCATTTATTGGCATTTGGCTTAGCCATTCATTTCAATAATTGCATTTCATTATAGTTAATGGCATTCTTTACTCTTCACATACTAAGCCCCTGAGAGCTCTCCTGTTGCACGATGGTTAGCATCGCCAGCAGCCCATTGCACACAGTGTAAGGGCTGATGACCACAGAATTGCTAGTATGTGGTATTTGTTGCAGAAGTGAATTTGTATCTTGGACATGGTCAGGTTTATAGTAGCATCTCACGGTGGTCAGTCACCCTTCCTATGGTATATTTTGGCTAGTGAATCTCTCTGATGGTATTGATAAGATTGCTCTTTCATCTAATTGTATGGATTTGGTCTCCCCTCCTTTTATTTTTTTAAACAAAGAACATGTTTATTGAATTATCACTTATGACACAGGCAATCATACATTTATATAAATGAAAACAAACAATATCAACATAGTTTCAGTTGCAAACAGTATACATTACATATAATCTTCTATACAGTCATTGACAATTGAACATTACATAGTTCATTCAATTCCTGCTTCACTTAAACTTCATTCCTCATCCAAAACATTAATATGTATGTATTGTTTCCAAAATTACAATTTTATTTCTGTGTAATTTGCTCTTATCTTTTCTAAAGATCCCACTTCCAGTGCTTTTATCTCTATTGCTATATTCACTACTTCTAGTACAGTTGGTTTAGATTCTGATTTCCATTTTCTAGTAATTGCTTACCAGAATTAAACTCAGTAAGGCCTTACTATGTCTAGGCAATTCTGGTTCTATATCATAGCTCACAAAAAAATAATTACAATAGTTATACCAATTGTCTCACCCAGTATTTCTGACAGAGTAGGCTATAGGGAGTTTTTAAAGACTGCCAACTCATTATACTCCCCAAAAAATATGATCCCTGTCACACCTCCAAAATTTGCAATCTACCTGAGGAAAAATTCTTTGAAGTCTGCTTGGGGTATAAAAATACCAATGCAAACACTTCCAAACAAAAATCATTAATCTTCTAGACTTTGCTGCATACTTGGGAGCCATACATATATCCTCCCATTGTTTCTTTGTGAATTGCTTACCTGGTCTCACTTCTCAATCCTTTCTAACTTCCTCTAGTTGATTCCTGTAATTATCATGCAATAGTTTATATACCCTACTAATTATCTCTTTTTTAACAGCAGCTTCTGTTCAAAACTCTACTAAAAACTCTACCACGGCTTTTCTTTCACTTAGGATCCCCCTATTCCTTTCTCTTTGTCCCTGCTATGGAAAGCAATCTCTAACCTGCAGTCCAAATGTGTACTTGACCTGTTCCTACTCTGTTACTTTTCACTCCCTAATTATATGGTCTCAATACCTTGGTTCCTTCACCATTTTTCTCCAGTAAATTCCACCCCTCTTGCCTTTTCTCTGTACCCATAATTGCAGTCATCCCTATAGACAGAATCTCCTTTCTCCATCCCCATGTTGGCTTGGTTCTTGGGATACTTTCTTCTACTTTATGAATGTAATATTCGGTTCCCTATTATATCAGTGAACACTTAAAATAGTGAATGCTGTTTGATCAACCATTTTAAATTGAAACTGCGAAATCCCAAACACACGGAACAGCGATATTTTTTTCTCAGGGAAAAAAATCACTGGACCATTTTCAGAATTTTGCCATTTCTTCCACTGTGGTGCAATCTCAGAGTTGGTATATTTAAGTTGGAGGGGTGGGGGGCACAGCCCCCCCCACCTCATGGGTGGTGGGGGATGAAGCCCCTCATTTTATTTTGTGGGTTTTTTTAGCGATTATTTTCCCTTGGAAAAAAATCACTGTTCTGTGTGTTCGGCATTTTGCCATTTTGATTTTTAAGGGTTGATTATACAGCGTTCTCTATTATAATATAGACCCTAATTTTCTGTATAGCTATTGTTGTTCTCCTTAAGGATCTACATCCAAAGTCCTAGTCTCTCCTTATTTATTGAACTTCTCCCTGTTTCATCATCATCCCTTTCCACTTCAAATTAAAGCTCACTGATTGTGCTATGTATAGCAGCCTTAACTGTGTAGCTCTGAAATACCTCTTCAAATTAGGTAATCCCAAACCACCTTGTTCTGTTGGAAGGATCAATTTATCCCACTTGACTCTTGCCCTCTTCTCCCAGATAAAATCCTTCAACTCTTTATCAATTGCTATCCACAACTTCTCTGGTTGATAATCATATGCCTGACCTGTGTATAAAACTAAAGGGTTTAAAAGCATTTTCAATAATGTACCTTGCTATCCATATCCATAAAACATGGCTCCCAGTTTCTCAAATTTTGTATCATCTTCTGTTTAGTCCCTTCCCACATATCCTTAGCTGCATTAACAGAGTCATTTTAATCCATACTCCTAAGTATTTCATTTTAGCATGTCCTCATAAATATGGGCATCACAGAACCAATTCATGTGTGGGTACATGGTTAACAACTATTGCCTTTATTTTATTTTCATTAATTTTGTATCCCAAAAAGATGAGACTATCTCAGAATGTTCCACAACACTGAAACGTCCTTTTCTAGTTTTATCAGGTACAAAATATTATCATCTGCAAACAAAACCAGCTTTTTTTGATTACTATACCAAATATTTTCATGAATTTCTGAGTTCCTTATTTTCTTTGCCAATGATTCTAAATATAATGCAAATAAAGGAGAAAGAAGACCACCTACCTGATTCCTCCGTTCAAACAGAACTTACTAGAGAGGACCCCCCCCCCCACCCCCCCCCACACACACACACTTTAAGTTTTGCCTCCTATCCCTCATATATCCTCCTAATTAACCTCATTTTTGTGCCAAGGAATGCAAATGCTTTCATTGCCCTTACTCATCCCAGCATACTCTGATGAATGCTTTATCTGCATCAAGACCCACCAGCAACAGTAGTATTTACATTCTGCTTCTCTCTGGATCATTATTGTTCTATTAATGTTGTCAAATGTTTGCTTCCCCTCCACAGAACCACACTGATCCATATCTATCAATTTTGGCATCACCTTTGTTATTCTTTTAGCCATTATAAACATAAACACTTTATAATCATGGTTTAGAACCAAAATGGGCCTGTATGAAGCTAGATCTGATAGGTCTTTTCTATCTTTCAGTATTACGGCCACCAGAGCTTTCTTCCAAGGTGTTTGTACTTCTCTTCCTTTTAAAATACTCATAAACAAAACCTTCCAAATTTTTATCACTTTCTTCCCTCCTAGCTCCCAAACCGCCACAGGAATACCATCTATTCCTGGAGACTTTCCTGCAGATTGGTCATAAATTTTTATCTCATCACTTTCTATCCTAGTTATTAATAATTCAGCCTCATCTACCTCTAACCTTGGCATATTTAATTCTTCCATAAACATTTCCATTTGTACTTTTTCTTGAGTTTCACATTTCTCTGCTTTATACAGATTTTCATAAACTTTCTAAAATATTTCTAATAACTCTACAGGATCTCTGGTTATTTTCCTTGTTACAGGTTCCCTAAGCTTAGCTGAACCATTGTGCTAAAAACTTTTTTGTCCTGGAGTCATTATCAAAAAACAGTTGCTTAACAGCAATCTTTCTAAATTCATGCATATTATCAAGGTGGTCCCTTATTTTCTCTTTAGTACTCTACACTTGTGTCTCTTTTTGTTATGTGAGATTCCCCCATTCTACTATACTTTAACCTTTGTCAATCCTTCTAAATAATGCTTGTTACTTCTTATCCAGATCTTTTTTTTCTTTTATTTCCACTCTATTTTTTAACTCAACTTTCATTTTATCTCCCTTCCTATTTATATTTTCTGAAGACATTTCTATTTTCCCTAATAACTGCCGAATAATTTCCACTACCCATTCCTTAAATTCCTCTCTGTTTAACAGATAAGTTATAAAGCACCAGTGCCTTACTTTTATTTCATTACCCTGCATTTTTATTTTAGTTATTATTGGTGTGTGATCTGAAGTAGTTATTGGCTGTATATCAAAACTTTCAATTAAATGCACACGTTCCTGTGAAATGTAATTTCTGTCTAGCCTAGCTCAGTTTTGTACCTTTGAGAATAATATGTAAATTCTCTCTGACCTCCTACTACTGAATTCCATACCAAATATTTTTATAAATTTCTTCAAAAAAAATCTGTCTTCTTTTGTTATATTTTCCCTTCTAGGCCCCCAAGATACATCCTCACTGTTGCAAATCAAATTCCAGTCTCTAGCTATAAATAATATTCTCTGACGAAAGCTGATTATTTCTCCAAGAATTTTCTTAAGTTCCATTGTAGCACTTTTAGGTGGAATATAAATGCATGCCAACATAATCCTCCTCCCTTGCCAACAGCCTTCTACTACTACAAACATACCATTATTATCTTTTTTCCCTCTTCTATCACTACTGGTGCTCCTCTAGCGATAAATATAATGCATGCCAACATAATCCTCCTCCCTTGACAACAGCCCTCTACTACTACAAATCTACCATTATTATCTTTTTCCTCTTCTATCACTGCTGGTCCTCCTCTAGCAATAAATATAAGTAATCCCCTTTCCCTTTGTCCCAGATATTCTACTGAATAGCCATCCTGATATCCTTTCTTTATCAAATTCAGATGCTCACCTCTTTCCAAATGTGTTTCTTGTAGCATAGCTATTTGCACTCTGCATTTCTTAATACAATTCACTATTCTTTCTGTTTTATATATACCTGCGAGACCATTTACATCAAAAAATAATATGGAAAGTGTTGCCATTATGGTAAGACATTATTAGTCCCACCTGTTATGTATAACAGCTTTTCTTTAAATGTCTAGTTTCAGTTTTTGTGTTATATCCATACACTAATGTTTGGCAGGATGATCTTTTACACAGTTGTTTTTTATCATATCCATTGTATCCTATGTCACATCTTACAAGATGTTTTGTTTAAATGAAAACCCTCAAACAAAAAACAAACACACCCAGAATACCCCCAGAACCTATTAACTTAATAAAAACACACAAACTATGTACGTATTCAAATAATGAAGTTTAACCCTCCTAATGGGAACAATTGTCACAGATTGGCAGCTACATTTGCATGCTTTAATTCACCTACAATGAAGGTTATCCATGCTAAGACACATGGTTAAGCCTATGCCACTACTTACACTAACTGCTGTCTGTTTTTGTTTTATCTTTATTCCTCTCCCATATGTAGAAAACAACTTGAATGCTTTTAGAAAACATGATCTTTTAGCAACTGAAAAAAAGTAGTCTGTTTTTATTGCCCTTTTATCAGTGTGTATCCATAGAAACATGAGAACCAGATACACAGTTACCTTCAACTACAAGTTTCTCATGTTGTGCTGTGAACATTTATTTGTTAAAGGAAAACTTTCCATTATATTCAGGATTCATTTATTTACTTGCTTCCACTTAAAGTTTGTTGTTAGATCAAGCCAAGGGCCTTACTCCAGCCATTCCCACATGCAAAAGTAAGAACAATCGCATCAATTTTATTTATATCATGCTTTGTATATCCTTCATCATACCAACCTAAGATCACAGCCTCTTACCTTAAGAATGCTTTTGTCCAGGCTTTTATTTCCTTTTACACTGCAGTATCTACATTTCTTAAAACTAAACAAGAAAGAAAGAAGATGGAAAAATGACCCCTCCTTACTTTAGTATTCCTATTATACACACAAAAATGAAAACACTTTGCTATATATAACATGCAGTATATGACATGTTTTATAAAAATACTGTTAAGAACAAAAATTGTTTTACTTACAATTACCTCTTTCCTTTCTCTTCCCCCTTCCTTAATGTTCTTCCAAACATTAATGACATGGAGTAGGGCATATACTTTGGAGTCCCCTGCAAGTTTAACAAAGTAAAAAAGGTCTAATATTTCCAGGTGTTCTTGTTACGCCATATTTCACAATTGTGATTGATGCTTTGTAATCCCACCGTTATTCATTAATTTCTGAGTTGCTGTTTTTCTTCCTTTAAATCTCCATCTCTCAGCACCAGTCTGATTCATTTCCAGTGTATTCCTGGTTCTATTTGATAGCTCACTTTTTATTGGACAAAATTTTGTATTTCTCTTTAGAATGTACTGCATCAAAAATTACTTATAACCCTCCAGGAAAAATACTCTGAAGATGGCTGGATACAGCAGTTTGAATCTCACACCTGCTTCTCAACATTCTCTGATTGCTGGAATAAATTTACTCCTCTTTTGCTTGGTGTACAGTGAATAATCATTTTCCACAAACACTCTATTTTCTCCAACTTTTAGTACTTTAACCTTCTGCCACAATGTTGTCAGAACCAAATCTTTCTGATTGTAGGATTGCATCTTTACTATTAGAGGTCTTGGCTGCTTTCTCATGGCCATTTTTGGAGCATACACAATATGCCCTTTCAATTAACAGCTCCTGCTGTGGAATTCAAGTCCAGTTGCTTATTTGTGCATTCATAATGCTAATAATACAGTCTGCTGTTTCCAGTTCCTCTGGTACTGCAGAAAATCTCAAGTTTTTGCTACATGATCTGTACTCTAATTTTACCATTTTTTTAAACACTTCTGAGCAGTTTCATACTTAGCCAGCCTTTTCCTCATTTTGACTTCAGACTTTTTGCAGTTTTATCAGCTCATCTGAATATCTTTTTAATGCTTCTTCCATTTTTCCAGTCATTTGTTATTTGAGTTGATATACTCCTTCATTTTTTAGTTTATTTTAATCAACTCTAAGCACATTTGGCATTCTTTTCTCTAGATCACTGGAAGTCATGTCTTGCAGCAAAGCTGGAGCTTGAACTTCTTTTTGCTGAACAACTGTGGTATTCTTCCCACCCAGTGTTTTCTCCTCATCGTTTGGGATTGGTTTTCTTTCATATTGTCTAAATTTCTTCTTTACTGGCATCCAGTCAGTGCACTTGCTAGCCAGTAAATGAAATGTTCCCAAAAAGACAAATTCACTGTCTCTCTTTTCTGAGGTTCTGTTTTCACACTGTGAACATTGTAATTAAGCTGTTACTCAGTGTGCAACTATCTTGGAAGTCAGGTCTTCCCTCCTTCTGGAGGGTATAGCTATAGTCATCTATCCTTCTAGT
This sequence comes from Protopterus annectens, assembly GCF_019279795.1. NCBI lineage: Eukaryota > Metazoa > Chordata > Ceratodontiformes > Protopteridae > Protopterus > Protopterus annectens. Next base: position 363,356,965 of record NC_056745.1, read on the forward strand.
GCTACAGCCATGGACATCCATCCCAAAAGTATAGCTTGGATGCGGTGAAGGGGCAGCTGCCCCAGGTGCAAGGTGTTAGGGGGCACAACTAGCAGAAGCAACTAGTCAGTAAGGCAGGACTGTATTCCAGTACTGGATCTGTGGTCAGGATAGTAGCTTGGATCAAGCTGCTTGATATAGCTGTAGCAAGTGGTTTGCTACATTTTTAGTGAAAAGCGTTTATTCTGTAAATGTGAGGGTGAGACACAGATGGTGTGGGGATACTCCTTATGTTATGAGTATCAACTGGAGCATTAAAAATTGTCAGTTATAGGAGCTTAGTCATTCAGAGATGCTTGACATTAGCCTGGACATCTGAGAAGTAAAATCCAAGCAGCAGTGGACCCAGAACAAAGTCCTATGGTGCTCCACAAGTGACATACCTTTTTGAGGAAAGTGTGCCATCAATCATTGCCATATGGGTTCTTTCTGTGAGCCAGATTATAAACCCATGAGTTTCATAACAGTTGACTTTTAACTTGGAGAGTTTATTTACCAAAGCATGGGATTCAGTCAAAGGTCTTGGTCAGATTAAGGTAGGTGGTGTGCACTAATTGACTGCTATTCAGGGGTCTATATTAGAACATTGAAGTTTCACAACTTTGAATGTCCTAATATCGACCCCTATTCAGCGAACGCTGAAAATAGCGAAGCTGCAGAACACTGAATTTCTTCCTACGGAAGGAATTTGGTTGGCCGTTCCTGTGGCTTCACTATTTTCAGCACTGTGGTAGAAAGGTATGGGTCAGGGTCAAGTAAGTGTGCAATTGTGTGGACGTGAGGGTTAGGATGGGGTAGGTGAGTGTGTGATAGCGATGGACGTTAGGGTTTGGGTTAAGGTAAGTGGATAACTAGTAGTGAATGTACAGTTTAGTGTAGGGTTCGATGTAGGATTTTAGGTGTATGTGTGTGGATTGCTGTTTGTTTGGTGTGCTTGTGTTGTGTGCATGTGTGTCGGAACAGTGATTTTTTTCCCTGGGAAAAAATTTGCTGTGTTGCATGTTCGATATTGTCAGCGTTCACTGAATAGGGGTCGATATTAGAACATTCGACATTTTAAAAAGTCAATGTTCTAATACAGACCCGTTATTCAGTGCTTCAGTCAACTGCTTGCAAAAATGTCCACCAGCTTCAGTAGACAGGACCTATTTTTCATAAAACTGAATTGTCCGGGGCCAAGGGATTATGAGTTACCTGTGGCATTATTGAATTCCATTATCATAAAATATATTACTTTGTAAATAATATTGGCACAACTAATAGGCCTGTAGTTCCCCAGGCTGGAGGTGTGGCCACCCTTTTAAAGAGGCACCAAACTGGCTGTTATAAGCTGCAAACACATATCTAGTCAAAAAGTTATGACTTACTAGGTTAATGAGGTGGTCAGGCAGGCTGTGTTTAATGCTAATGAGGAGACAGATATATTCTTGGGCCCCTTGCAACTAGTATTTTTGGGTTTTGAGAAGGCATTTAGGACTTGTTCAGGATAATTCTGGTAGATGGCAGGGGCAACTTTGTAATAGAGAGTAAGCAGGGAGGGAAGAATGTGGTGTGACAAAGTTAAAGCTAAATCTGTCTGTGAGTATATTGTTGATGTCTGCTGGTATTGTTGATGTCTGCTGGATCTAAAGGTTATTACCATTAGAGATCAGCCTGGTGCAATATTGAGTAGGGTTTCTGAGATTCCTAACATAACTAAAGAAAAAATTATCATTGTCTTTGGATCTGAAGATGTAGAAATATTAGAGATCAACTTGGTGCATTATTGAGTATTCTTTAGGAGATTCCTAACATACTTTTAAAAAGGCAGTACCATTAGAGATCAGCTTAGTGCAGCAAAAGGTATTAATAGAAGATTCCTGATGTTATTAAAGAAAGCTTTATGATTGTCTTTGGATGAGTTTCCAATATTCGATTGTTACTTTGCTTTTTTGGAAAAGATCTTGCAGGGGAGCTCCTTGCAGAGCATTTATGCAGTACACTTAGAAGGAAGGGTGGTTTGTTAGGGCTAGAAGTATTTTTTTCCCCTTTGTTTTATGCTTTGTTTATAACAGGATTCCACCACAGGAACTTTTATTGTTAGCTTCCCATCATACGTGTGTCAGGTGAGGGCTAATCTCACTATGCAGGAGTTCAGGTGTGAGTAGAAATTCGTGATGTAAGTAGCGACTCTGGCAATCAGATCCTGAGAATTTGGAGAGATTTTAAATTTCTTAATGTTATCTGAGACCTGATCTTGAGAATCTCTGAAAAAGGTATCATTAGTTGTAGTCCTGGGCTGGGTTGGGTTCTAAGGCAAATGTGATGGAATGGTGGTCTAATCTGACACTAGATGGGGAGAGTTTATGTACAGCTCAGGTAGGTGTAACATTGGTGAGAATAATGTCAAGGAGATGCATGCCCATAACGTGAATGAGTACTGTCTGATTCAGACAACTGAAGTTAATAGAGGAAATGTTCCGTATATTTATCCGTAGCATATGTTCACCAATTAATAGATAGGTAGCTCAAGTTGTCCAGGAATACTGGTTCAGTAATTCAAGAGTCACAAGTTAGTTTAGGTAGCTATCATTGTCAGTGCTCTATAATTTGCAGTGATATAGCAATTTGTTTTATTTACCAACACTATGAAATCTTAGAGTTCAAGGTCATTACAGTGGTAGATTTGTTGTAAGGTGATGCGGTTTCAAATATGGGTACATCTCCACCATCACTGGAAGGTACAAAGCCATCTCTTACATATACTATTTGTAACTCATTGTCATGTTTGGTAGCTTGTTTTAATTACTTTAGTTTTTCTGTAGTCACTAGTTAAATTGTCATAACGTGCTGCACACAGGTGGCAACCTTTTCTTTAGCATTGCATTGTGCCTGGTTATGTACTGGATGTCTCTGAATGTCTCTGTCCAGCATTGGTTAGCATTCTAGAGCAAGATGCAGTTAGTCACAGAACCTGTCCATCCATCTGGAGTAAAGCAACAATTAGGCCGTAGCTACTGACATCTGCACACACAACTGCAAGCATTGTAATATCACAGTAGGTGAGTATTAGAGAAGATAGTAGCATGTCTTTAACTTGCTGGAGGCTTATGCTTGAACATCTCCCCATGTCCAGTGTACATCTTTTTTTAATAAACCTGTTAATGGATGTAGCACTGTCCACAAATGTAGCATGAACTTACCCAAGAGGATTATCATATCTTGGGCCTGAAGTAGCTCATTTGCTGAGGCTGGACTTTGGAGCTCTGTTATAGGTTTGTGTTTGCCTGTATTTGGTCTGATTCCATCAGCACTTTGATGTGACCAAAAGTTTGGATATTAGACTTTGCAAAAATGCATTTTATTTATTCAGTTCCAAATCTGAGTTGTTAATTGTTTGAAACACGGCCTCTAATCTCAAGTTGTGTGTTTCTTTATGAGGACCAACCACTAGCATATCATCTATGACAGCAGTTCCAAAACTTTGCAAGCTGCAGGACCCCTTTTATAAAGGAAAACATTTTGACTGACCCCTATCAGCGGCGGTACACATGTTACATTTGGATCAACCCCCAAACCCCCCAATCAGCCTACCCCACCACCACACAGCCATTTCAGTATCCCATTACTTGCTAATTCTCTCCAGTTGCCATAAACACTGTTCAACATTTTCAGTGTGCATACTGTTTTCTGCTTTACTTCTACAATGATTACAGATGTTTGGAGTTAATTTAAAACTAATATTTCAAATTTTATAGCACAAACACTGATGGACATTTGCTAAAGTGAAACAGACATTTGCTAAATCTAAACAAAGCAATATAGTCTCAATGAAAACAGACTTAACATTACAAATTATCTGCTTTGAAACTCGTATTCACTGAAACAGCATTGAAACCCACATTCAAAGAAAATGCATCTGGCCAGTGGTGGATTAAGTTTACCTTTGGGCTGTTTTCAAAGCATAGGTCCCTTGCGAACATTTTTAGGAGCATGCAGATGTTCTTTGATTCACCTTTCTGACTGTATAATTAAATTTTAATACACAATAATTAAATTATATCCCTTGTATAATACAGTACCACTTGGTACTATGTGTTTTAAATGTATAGTTCTGTACGTTTTTCCAGTAAGTAGTGAAAAAACATATGAAACAATAATGACAAAACCGCCCAGTTTGGAACATTTCAACCATAAAAGGCCACTCAAACTTCTATCATTACAATCCACTAATATCAGTCAATATGCACAATCTCTGCAGAAGTAAGTCATCTGAATAATTACACCTTGAAGAGATCTGTAACCAGTGAAAAGGTTGCTGCTAACAAACAACTTTATTTCAGTGTTTCATCTACAAATTCAGTGCCCGCTACCCTTGAAGAATAAATTGCCTACTTAAAAAAATGGTAAGCTGGTAATATTACATGGATGGCAAACTGAAAACAGGTTCATAGGTACTAGGCATCTAATACAAAAGAGGACGTATTCAGGACTTTAGTATCCACACCCTAAAAATGCAAAACAGTATCAACAATCCATCCATATGCTGTGGCATGCTACCTGTTGTGCTAATAACACAGCTTTAAAAGGCTGCACCACAATAATGATACTATTTGTTAACTAGCTAAACAAATCTGTTCCACATTGTAAACAGACTTATCATGAGCAGCAGTAAACTTCTCTTCCCTTGAAGCTCACAATTGCTTGAAAATGCACTTGAAACTAAATTTCTTGAAAAATGCACCTGCCATAATGGGGGGACAGAGAGGGAAAACTTAGGACACATTTTAATATTTGGTCTTGTAAACTTAGAAAGTTAATAGAACAACAAGTTTTGCATTAGTACAAATTTTCTGAATGCTATGAAGTCTGATGCTCAAATGTCTGCCATTATTTTCTGACTTCAGTCATCAATGATTTGCCAGGGATTTTCCAGAAAAACACAATTTTATTAGAAACAGACTGAAAATATGAGGCAAAAATATGGACATTCTGCAAAAACCTGGACAGCCTGAAGGGTATGCTGCCTACCTCTTACACACACCTCTTTCCCTCTTACACACACACACACACACACACACACACACACACACACACACACACACACGCACACACACAATACCTCTCAACCTCTTCAGCGCAAGAAATATGCACAAACCCTGTCATAATGTGAGGGACAAAGGGCCAAAGCTAAGAATACATTTTAAATATTGCTCTTATAAACTTAGAAAGTTGATAGAACAACAAGTTTTGAATTAATACGAATTTTCTGAAATGTATGAAATCTAAAGCTCAAAAGTATTCCATTATTTTCTTCAGTCCTGAATGATTTGCCAGAGAAACCCCATTTTATGCGAAACTGACCAAATAAGGCAAACTTCTGGCACACTCTGTGAATATCTGGTCAACTGACAGCAGCACTCAGGCACTGCTTCTTATTAAAGCCTTGATAAAAAAAAAATACCTTCAAGTTCTGTCAACAAGATTGCCCAGATTGACCATCAGCTCTGCAAAGGGAGAGAGCAAACCCATACCCATACAGCAACCAACATAAATACAGGACCTGTCTTATTGAAGGGAACAGAACAGTTGTTTAAATTTCCCTCCAAGTTCTAACTGCTGGCAGAAAACACAGGGCAAGTGAGCAGCTGCTTAGCATCAGCTGCAAACATGGAAGTTGTTCCTTCTACTCCTCTAAAAACTAAGGGCAAGCAGCTGCTTAGACACTGCTCAGCTGCAAACAGAGACCTTTCTTTCTTGTTTTTTTTTTTTTTGTTTTTTTAAAATAAATTGTGGATGAGCGATGCAACTTTTCTTTCTCCATTTACAGGGTCGGGTCATGGATGATGCCGGAAAGACAGGTGGGTGCAAGTGAGCTTGCAGACCCCTTGATTTTATCGTATGATCCCCAGGGGTCCGCAGACCCCAGTTTCGGAAACACTGATCTATGATAACAATAGCACCTCCATGTAATTTTAATAGATTTATTTATTTATTGATTGATTGATCTATTTATATATGTTTACTGGGGTAGCGCTCATCTCATGTTGAAATATTCCTGATGATGAAGTTATACCAAATGATAGTCTCTTAAAGAAAACTTTCTCTTTTGAAGTAATGAAAGCTGATGGCTATTGGCTGTCTCGTTCTCTGTCTCTGTCTCTCTTTCTGTCTCTCTCTCTCTCTCTCTCTCTGTAGGGATATGTACCAAAAGTCACTTGAAGTCTCTAATGTAGAAAACACTTTAGCATCAACTAGCTTAGGTGCAATATCCTCTCGAGTAGGTAGAGGAAAACTCTTTGCAAGTCAACGCATACATATACACTGTAATTCATTTTAATGTTTATGACTACAGGAGCGCACTAGACATTTCATTTATTCTTTCAATCATTCCAAGTACTTGCATCTGCTTGAGGTCTGCCTGTACATTGGTAGTATAAGAAGTGACATTCTTCTGTATATGGTCACAGTGAATATGAAATTTTCTGTCTTTAACTTCACTTTTACTGTTCATAATGAAGCAGGCCGACTTCACCAATCACATCTGTATTATCTCTGTGTATTCTGACAATCAACCCAAGCTAACATGTCACTCCACTACTGAGCAAATTATTTATGTATGGAACTCCCAGTATATAAACCCACAACTCATACTTGTGCCACTCTACCTCAGACATCGCTAGAAATCTTTCAATGCACTTGAGTTTGCCTGCAGGACTTCATATTTCCATTTATGTTTGGTACAACTGCAGATTCTTTCAGCTGCTTCTATAAATGACATCAACCAGTCTATCATTTCTAAAGTTTACTGGAGTTTCATGGAATCAGGAATATACTTTACCAGTCTGATTCAGAGTGTTTGGCATAGTAACCATGGAACCCGGGGAAAAATGCTTTCTGAACACTTTTCTCAGCTTTATTCTCAGTGGTTTATTCCTTCATTAACTTAGCTTTGCAATTAAAAAGGAAAACATTCCATCCTGTTGCATTTCTTACACTTTCTGCCATGTGCACCGCACTGTTCTGGCTCAACATGTAAACAATTGCACCTTATGCATTTGCCAAACTTGCATTCACTCTGCTTACACATACTTAATTTGCCTGGTAAGATGTTTTTTAGTGAATTTGCAGTCGTCTTTGCATTTTACCTCACACACGTAATTTGCAGTATTCAAGTTAGCATTTTGCCTCTTTACTAGTTCTTCTTCACTAGCCATTTTAGCAGGATTATCAAAAGTTACATTTCTTCCTAGCTAACTTTGGACACTTCAGTACTAGTCAGCACAATCACAGTTCTATCGCTGATTTGTTCATCTAAAGCCTTTTCAAACCCATAGTTTTTAGACTGTGCATACAAGCTTCTGACAAAAGCTTCAACACTCTTTCTTTTAGCTTGAACAGATCTGCAAAATCAAGTCCTTTCATAATTAATAGTTCTTTCTGGCACAAAATTAATATTTTGCTTATTTACCACAATCTCATGTAATAATCTAGCACTCAGAAAACAAAATATGTACTGTAAATATGCTCTGCTTATTTTCCCATATCATGAAACAAAGCATTTACTTAAGTTCTTCTCTTTCTTTATCTGGTTTGGTTGCTGCATGGAAATGTGTTAATTTCTGCCTACATGATGACCAGGTAAAAGGCATCACAAAGTTGAATAATTCCTGTTGGTTAAACTTACTTATTTTCATTATTTTATTTATTATTTCAGACTTCAAGGATGAAATAACGTTACTGCAAGTGAAGCATCTATTTTTCGGTAATAAAAATGTTTGCTCTGAGCTCTGTGGTATCTACTTAGCAGTTTACCACAGTTTTTTTCTAAAAAATAAGTTTTGATTGTTTTATATGAAAAAAGAATGATATCCTGGTTCTGATACTCTTGTCACAATGTGCACCAATGGTTATCTAATCTTGTTCATGGTCACACATCTAAATGGGCCCATGCCCAGCAAATGAACAGGGCACCACAGTTGCAGTTGCTTTGAACATGGGCAGCACAAGCTGTATTTTATTTTATTTTGTTAAGCCAAGAAATAAAATGAAATAATAAAGAAGAGGCACTCCTATGGGAATGGTCAGTGCACTTGACCAACCAATTCACAGACTTTTTGCTACTTACTAGCTCATGAATTATGGGATGGTGAGAAATAGGAAGCCCATAAATATTAAATATTAAATATTAAATATTAAATATTAAATATTAAATATTAATGAAGGGTCATAGTGAAGAAGAGCAGCAGACAGCTCGAGCTAGTTAGCATTGTTAAGTTTCTTTTTTTTTGTAATATGGATAATTAAAAAACACTTGTAACCAGGAAAAGGTTGTAAATGGGTGCCAAGGATTTAACCAGAGAAGGTGTACTCATTTGGAAAAAGGATTGGTGAAAACTCTATTGGTCAGGGTTAGGTTTTCTTTCTTAGTTCTTTAAAAGTTGTTCCTTTGTCTTGGATGAGATTACTTGAAAGTAGAATATGGGAGTATGTGATTGGGAAAGGAAAGGAGACCATACAGTATCTGAGTTGATTGTTGGGAATGTGCAAAGAGTGTTATTTTTGCTATGAGTACTACAAAGTAATGCCTATAGATGATGAACAGGTGAGTGTCTTGATGTCACACAGACTGAAAGGATCCATGCAAAGAATTGCATTTACTGAAATTGTTTTCATCAGAGTAGGCTATTATGTCTTTAATTACTTTCCCAAAGTGTCTAAATTTAGCCACCACTGGTGTTTGTTTAGTCTGCAATGTAAGGCAATTTAGTTTTCCTTAATGTTAAGCTTATATAAGTGCCTGAGGAGCAGGCAACTTTGATGGAGTACAAGATTTCTACTACTTTATCCACATATCAAAACATCAAAGTATCAATAAAGTGTCTTCTTAAATACTTGATTGAAGTGTTACCTGAACAACTCACAATGCTTTAGCTAGTAATATGCTTATCTCAAAAAATTAATATGGGCTCTCACTAATAATCCTTTGCTCAAAAACAAAGACTCACAAAGTACACGCTGTCATAAACAAGATCTATAGGTGTATACTTCTCACAGAACCACATGCTCACCAATGCCATCTTTTGCAGTGTGCCAGCTGGCTACCTATTAACGAAAGAGCAACCCTCCTACTCAACACACAGATTTACAAATCTTTAAAATCCAAGGTACAAATTCCACAACCAAACTACACTCTGTGAGGCAGTCAAGAAGAAGTGTTGATCCTCAGTAGATCACATTTTAAGTCATCCACAGGAGAATGATCATTTTCAAAACTGGATCCAGCAATCTGGACTAACCTCCCAGTAGAAGTAAAGAAAAAGAACACTAATGAAGCATTTAAAATAAAACTGAAAGAACAAATGCTGCAGGACTCCAAATGTGTATGCTTTTGTGAAAATGACTAATAATTTACTCAAGCTTATGGCTGATCTGACAGTCAGACATAATATTTGCACTATTCTAATGCTGCATGCTTTTAATGATTGTATAATTCTAAAACTGTAAAGGATCTACTAAATTGTTATCCCTCTGTGATTCGGTGCCTCTTGTCCCTATTTACCTACCTTTCGTGTTTTGTTATAAAACTGTCTCGTGTAACACTGTGCTTTAATAACTGCACTGTATTAATGTTAATGTGCCTTCAGTCAATCGCTGTATTATTTTATTTGTGCCATTTAGCCTGTGCCATGACTGAAAAGAGTCTGATGATTAGTCCACTCAACTGAAATAAACAAATAAATAAATGTAGATATAATTGTATTGGTTTATGTTTTAATTGTTTGCTAATTGACAGTCATTGAATTAAACTGTATTTGTTAGATAGTAATTTTCCTTGAAGGCATTAGTCAAGGCACTAGAGAGTGTATACGGCCTAGTAAAATTAAGTTGACCTGTCGAGTTGTTTTATTGTTTTGCAATTTAATCATAGTTGTTTAAATGGCTACTGTTTTGAATTCAAGTTCATGTGCTTCATCTGGATCTTTTTTATTAGATATTCCATTACTGTTGAGAAAACAACACACCCAGGGGTTAATTAAGCAATAACCAATGATGTGGTGTGGTATATTAAAAATGTACCCATGGTTGGTGTGGTTTAATCACAAGGGCGAAGCCCGAGTGATTAAACAAAGGCAACCATCGGTAAATCTTCAATATACCACAACCATGGAGTCAGTTATTCCTATAATACAATGACATTATTTAAGAAAAAAATACTTTTCTTAAATAATATCTTTGTATAACGGTGGATTGCTGTTCTTCCGCTGGTTGTGGTACACTGCTTCTTCATTTTGATGTACTTGGCATGCGTATGGGACTTGCGTTCCCATGCATACCCAGTACATCAATGCTTTGAAACTGAAGCAACGGAGAAAAGAAAGCCTCCGTTGTTCCATTTCCTCTCTTTTTTTTTTTTTAATTGTAAAAAAAAAAAAAAAAAAAGGTTTTGGGGCACTTTATACCAACGGAAAAACGTCCAGGCGACAAGACCTTTTTCCATTGGTATATTGTGGGATTTACAACAGGCACTCTGGTTGGGCTGGCCAATGAGCGTGCACGTTTTCGAATATTAATAGGGAGTTATTGTATAACAGATGTGTTTATGGAATTGGAGAGTGTAGGAAATCTAGTAGAAAAAATGAGATGGCTGGGATTAAAGACCTTATGGGCAATTTTCCTGCATCTTGAAATCAAAGGGATCATCAACTTTTTCATCACTTTTGCTAAATGTATTCAGAACTTTTCCAGACAGTATCAGGGAGTTAGTAAACAGATTGGATAGACTGATGAAAAAAGAAGCAAATATTTATTTTAACTTTATATTGCTAGAGAAATGTCTTAATTTGGAAATAACATTCAGAGGCTTTAAAGCCTTTAAAAGTCCATCTATGCTGTTGGATACTAAAAGGACAAAGAAAGTTGCTCTACAAGAACATAGGGTGATAGCAGTACATACATTTTTTTCAGAATGGGTACAGAACTCCACTGAGAAAGATATGGTAAGACATGGAAAGTGCAACAGAAATTAGTACTGTCATTTCACAGATTAAAGATATGACAAATGATGTGTAAGTCGACAGTATTGTTAAAGATATTAATCTCAAGATATGCTTGCTAGAAGAATAGTTACAAAAAAGAAAGAAAAATAAATTACCTAGGGATTTACATGATTATAGTAACAATACTGCAATTTTATGGAAAACTTTAAAGTGCTGTGAGATCAAGCAATGTAATACCATTCACAAATGTGGGGAACCTGAAAACAGAAGCCATAATAGTTTTGCTCCTTAATTTGAACAGAATCTGTTCTCAAAGGGGATGGTGAATTAAAGTGTTCAGTGTATTTCATCACAATGACAGGATTCAAAAGAGCATTTTTGGCCACAGAATATAAAAAAGTGGTAGAAATGACAATTGCAAACATTTCCAGCAAGAGCAACATTATCAATAAAACAGAAATCAATACTGAAAACAGAAAGGTACTCTTCAGTGATAATGTGATTGTTTTTGACTCTTTAACTGGTGATGTGTCGGTTAGTAATAATAAAAAAAATATTGCATTTAAAATCAAAGTTTTTTGTTTTATATTCCTTTGACTGACTATGAGTAGCAAGTTCTTAAATTAGGTTTTAATTTTTTTCCAATGAATTGCCCTAGGGAGCACATTACTAAAATGGAACAGTTTACATTTGTCAGAAAATTGCAGTTATGAGCTCCTTATGCTAAATATTATAACAGCTGACTCTGACTCATAAGATTCTGTGGACAATAGTTTTCTTTATTGTCAATCAGAAATATTTTCTCTCAAAAAATGGTATTCTTCCATTGAAGTAAATATTAATAATAACTCATCTTTAATGCCTCCTGTTCAAAATAGGAAAATCTATATATTTCAAATATAACTGTTATTTTTAGATGCATTTAAAGATTTTAATAAAAATAAGAAATGGATTCAGAACATTTTGCCGAATTGCATTAAGTGGATTTTTGCAATGATCAGCCAAGTGTAGGGTAGGTGTGATTCAGAAAACCCTGCTTTATAACATAGCTTATTCAAATAACATAGTCAGCCAAGTTATATGCCAATGACAATATAATGAGGTGCTGTGTATGACAACGAGGCAAAAGAAAATAGAAGAGTGATTCAAAAATGTTTAAATGTCATGCAATGGCACTGCTCCCACTGTATATTTGAATTTAGCCACATGCTGGTGTTCAGACTGAGTACATTGTGGAATAATGCTAGGAGTTGCTGCAGCCTTTATAAAAGTGTATCTGTAAGAAGCTTTTATTGCAGCAGGATTGACCAATGAGCATGACATTCCCCCTCGGAGGTGCGGGGTCACCTGACTGTGCTTAACATTTCAGTGCCTCCAAGACACCATCATTGTGGACTATTATTGTATCAATAGATACATCATCCAACAAATCAAGAAAATGTGTTAGCCTCATCTGCAGCCCCATGGAAGTAGTGGAGTGCCTATTCCACTGGATACTAAGTTCTGTGGCTTTACGTATATTAGCTACAATTCCCTTGGACACAGTAAGGGCATCTGCCTCCAGAATACTCCATCAATTTCCTCAATGCCATGCACCAGCATGTGGGGGGACAAATGTGATTCTCATGTACCCCAGAAGAAAGAGCTAAGACCGTGTAAGGGTTGTATGATGTAGCCTGACACCTTGAGATACAAGGGATCATAGACTGTACCCACCTAATGACCTGAGAAGGAGGTATGCCAACTACAAAGGATATCACTTCATCAACTGCCAGGTGGTCTGTAATATAGAGGATATCATCTGCAATGAGTGTGCATGACACCCAGGCAGTTATCATAGCTCCCACATATGGCACACCTGTGACCTGTACCAACAGTTTATGAGGTGTAACTTCCCACTTTGACATTTTGCTGGTGATGCTCATTATGGCCTAGAACTCTGGCTGATGACACCCCTAAGAAATCTCCCAAATCAAACAGAGCATGGGTACAACCATGTACTGTCAAAAAACAGAAACATTATGGACCATGTCTTTGGATGGAAGGCATACCATCATTGTCTAGATTCATCCACTGTTGCCTGCAGTATGACCTGCCACATGTGCAAAACTAGTGTCTTTGTGTGCAACGTTACATAATATTATACTTAGGAAGCAATTACAGCAGGGTGGACTCTTGGAGTGCCAGTTGTTTCCAGCACAAAATGCAGTGCAGACTGAATAAGATCAAAAGTTAGAGGAGGAGCCAGCAGCAGGGGATGACCATGCCAGATGAAGGCAGGCACAATATACCACGGCACTGGCAAAAAGGCAGCATATTGCTCAAAACTTTACAACATAACTATACAAGTTTTAAGCAGATGCACTACAGTAAAAATGTTGCATGCAAAACTAACACAAGATTGTGCATACTGATGCATAGGCTGGCTATACTGAGCATCAGACATGGACAACCCAAGTGTATAAAGGCAGGGGCAGAGTTATCATCATTTACACAGCTGTGGAAGAGAGTGCAGGAGTGGATGTCTTTCACAGAGAAATGTGTAAGTATATAAGAGTATAAAAAGTGTTTTTTGTGAAGTGTCTGTACTGCTATGGGGTTTGTTACTGCTGAGATAGGGCAAGGTCATCAGGGAATGTGAGATGTACTGGGGGCTTTGGTGGTGTGACTTGGGTTCTGCAGGGACACAGTCTCGGCAGTAGTGTAGCAGTGTGGCTTTATTTACAAAAAGAGAGTTCAGTGTCCTATGCACACCCAACTCAAGATAACTGCCTCTGATAGGAGTTGCAACAGATGTACCATGACCCTGCTTTGATGCTGGTGCACTGTGTGACCCTGAGAGACATCTACCAAGAGATGTGGTACCATGCTGATGACCATGACAGAACCATGAGGTGGCTTTTCCTGGGAGTTCACACCTCCAGGATATATATTGTTATGGAAGTACTAGTACTGCAGGAGTGGGATCTCACTAATTCCACAGCCATGCTTGCATACATCTGTGGATGTAGCAGATGACCAGCTCTGAAGATAGCTCTCAACCCTTGCAGGTGAACCAGAGAAGATACTGTACAGCCCAGTATATTATTCAGTCTATCCAAAGAATTACACTCATGAGACATGTTCTCCCATAGGTCAGCATGTACATCTTGACTCACCATCACTACCTCCTCTATGGCTGTAGTGGCACAAGCCTGTGAAGCCATGATAGCCCTGTACCTACACTGGGTTTTGGCCACTGACACATCAACCTCAGTGGGAGGGTGGTAGCCATGTCTCCAGTGAGTACCATTATCCACTCTCCTTTGTGTACCTCTCTACCCATGACTACTAGGGGCAGATTCAGATATCTGTCTGCCAGAGACCAGCATATTTCCCTCAGTGATAGTGTCCTCATCAACTTGTCCTCTCTCTAATGTCTGGGTAGCCTGGATATGTGCAGGCATAGAGGCTGTGTCAATGATCTGGATAGGGGATGCAGTGGTTACATTCCCTGTATCCACCACACACTCTGTACCCCCTGACTGTGCCAACTTATCCCTGCCTTCATTATCAGAGGCTACAAATCCTTCAACATTAGAAGGGGGCAGCATCACAGTGATGACACTGGATTAATAATAACCTGTGAAAAGACTAAAACAAAAATATATCCAATTAACTATAACTCAGCAATTCAACTAGGTATGCAACTGATATGTTTACTACCACAAACATGATAAAATGAATACCCCTGGCCATACCTTGTACAGATAGTCATGCCTGTTGGATCCCTGATGCACTTGTATAGCATAAGTTGGACATATTTAATGAATTTGTTCAGTGATAAAGGGATAAAGAGGATTTGCATATACTGATGCACTAAATTAGGCTACACATCAGGGGCATCCAGAGTGGATACTCATACAACTCCACCATGACATTCAGCACTTTACTGTGGGACACTTTGGAGGAGGTACTATCATTAAGGGAAGACAGAAACACCTTCACCTCCATGACAGGTGGCTCACTCAATGGACCCCCTCATACCTGTTACCCTATGTTCCACTGTCACAACTTCCACTCTGTGGGTGGCACCACGGATCATATGTGTGTCCCTGTGGTGCACCATTTTGTACCCATGGCCCTGCCCACCCACTGCTGACAATCTCAGTTGAGGCATGGTCATGATAGTGCTTGTCAGCTGCATGTACATCAAAGAGCTGTCAGGCACAGAGACGGAAGGTCTGTAGTGCCACCTCATTCTCAGCTTTGTAGAATCTCAGCTTACAGCTAGATGTTGGGGTCTCAGCAGATACAGTTGTCTTGTTTTCTGTGAACCCTGTTTCAGTAGGTATTGTTGTGTTTGTACAGAAAATAGAATATTTAATAGACTTGTAGTATTATACTCCTAGGCCATATAGTATGCTGTATTTGTCAGGCAGAAAACAAGATAGTGTGCTGTATTTGTGCCTGACAGATATCTGTATCCACACTCTTTAAGTAAATATCACACATTTAGGTTTACAGAGTACATATCACCCACAAAACAATTACTGAATTACCACTGACTGAGGACACTTGACTGTTAGACTATCGCTATTACACATATTTAAACTAATGACATATGTGTGGGGCACAGAACACTGAAACTGTACTCAGTCTATAAGCACAGGAGTGTGTCTCCCATCCAACTTAATAACCCCGCAGGTAACTAATTGCTGTACCCTTGCAATCTTCCACTCCATATAATTTGTCCAACATATGCCAAAGTACAGACAAACTGACATTCCTTATAGGCAGTAGGGTAAACAGCTGTCAAAAGCAACTATTGTGCAATGGAATGAATTTTTAAGAAGTAGCACTTACCTTATACAAGCAGATATCTAAGCTGGAGGAAAGTTTTCTCTAAAATCACCCTATGTAGGAATCAAACTCCTACAGCAGTGTTTTTGTTTTCTGTAGTACAATGAGGATGTGTGCTTCTCATTGTATTTATTTTGTGTAGATGCACCCCTCTGGGCACAATAATTCTGCTGATTAGAGATAATGTCATTATTGTTCCTGAATGCTCAGTTTGAGTGACCAGCATACCTGATAAACATTATGCAGACGTGTACTTGATGCTGTGCACAGACCTGAGTCCCCTGTAGGTAGCTCCATACATGCAGGGTCAGCCTATACTTTTAGGGGTGAAGGAACTGTCATAACATATTTAACCATCTGCACATAGAGTTATTATAGATAATGTCTACTCAACAGCATATCATGCATGCACTCAAGTCTCTCAACAACAGGTACTGTTATGACTCCGTTATAGTCCATGTTGGTGTGAATGACTTGAGATGTACCTCTCTGGACTGTATGAAGAGAGACATGACTGAGCTCTCAGACTATGTATCTCAGGCAAGTATGTCCCAAGCCTTAAGCAGCATTTTGCCTTCACCTAGGATGATGCCTCACTACAAACAGAAAATGATTTACTTCAATAATTGGTTTAGTTTCTGGTGTCATTCTAAGAGAATCCAGTATCTGTCAACCTGGGATGACCAGACCTCTATGCTTTGCCAGAGATGGTCTTCATCTGTCACCCCTGGGATTTTGGCTACTGCCTAAGGCTCTTGCCAGGTCTATATTATATCCTCGAATGCTTAAAAAAGCGAACGCTAATTGATCAAACTTATTTTTGCGAAACTGCAAAATATCGAAGCAGCAGAAACTCAAATTTTTTCCTAGGGAAAAAATTTGGTTGTCCGTATCTGTTGCTTCGGTATTTTCAGTGTTATGGTGGAAAGTTACCGGTCGGATTCAGGTAAGTGTGCGATTGTGTGGATGTGAGTGTTAGGGTGATTTAGGTGGGTTAGGGTTAGGGCTCGGGTTAGGTGTGTGTGTGTGTGTGATTAAGTGGACATGAGGGTTAGGGCAGATTTAAGTGAGTTAGGGTTAGGGAGCGGGTGAGGTGAGTGTGCGATAGTGACGGACCTTAGGGTTAGGGTTTGGGTTAAGGTAAGTGGGTAGTTAGTGGTGTGTGCATAGTTTAGTGTAGGGTTAGGTATCAGATTTTAGGTGTATGTGTGTGGATTTCTGTTTGTTTGGTGTGCTTGTGTTGTGTGTATGTGTTTTGGATCAGCGATTTTTTTCCCTGGGAAAAAAATCGCTGATCTGACAGTTCGAGATTGTAAGCTTTCCCTTAAATTAGGTCGATCAATCAGCGTTCGCTTTTTTAAGCATTCGATGATATAATATAGACCCCTCTTGCCACCCCCATAGTGCCTTTTTAGGCAGTGTCTCAAGGAGAAAATTTCTGATGTAAAAACACCATCTAAAAATGCTAGGAGTCTCAATATGAAACTGAACTCACTGGAAGCAGTACTCACCTTGGAAGACGCAGACATTTGTGCAGTTACAGAGACCTAGTTCAAGGCTGTGGAGAGCACCCCAGCCATATTAGGTTACACCTCCTTCCACACGTTCAGACCACAAACTGAAGGCATGAAAACTAAAGGAGGTGGTGTATCAATATTCATTAAAGATAAACACACCTCAGAATTGGTTAAACAGTATGATTCTCTGAAGATCCTTCAGATGCAATTAACTGTTGGGAGGACACCTAATCACATTATTGCCAGCTACAAGACTTTCCATGAATCAGGATACCCACTCTGCCTATTTGGATCTACTTGAGCCTATCAAGATACATCCAAACACCATGGCTTTGGGTGACTTTAACTACCCAGTCATTGACTGGGTAAATTACTTGTGTTCAAACTTACTTGCCCAAAGGTTCCACGGCTTTGTTAACTCCAGTGCCCTGGACCAGCTGGTTGACACCCGCACAAGGGGTGCCAACATCCTATATCTGGTGCTTACCAATATGGGGAACAACTGTAATACCCCCACTGTGAGGTCTTCCCTGATAAGATCTGACCACAAATCAGTCTCATTCAAAGTTAACTATCACACCTGACCCCTCCCCTCTCAGCAGCAAGTAAACTAAAAAACTTCTCCAAAGCAGATTATAACCTCTTATGGGATAGTATAAATAGCTTCACTCCACCTCTCCCCTCAGATGGAACTGATAACTATGCCGAGGTCTATACCAATTCTTTATACAAACACCTGTATAACTGCATTGACTCAACTGTACCTGATAGGACCAAAGCAAGTTCCTCAAAGAAGAGCAAACCTGCCTGGTGGACAACTGCCATTAACAGGCTTTACAATAAGAGGAAGAAATTGTCTAAGTGTAATAGGGAGTGAGCTCTAAACTGGAAACACTCCCTCCTTAGCTTAAACAAGCAAATAAGACTTCTTGTGAAGTACTCTAAAGCAAACTATGAATCCAAATTAGCTTCCTCAAATAAGGACAACTATAAGGTGTTCTTTAGTTATATCCATAACCTAAAAGGAAAGGCTCAGATTTGTGCCAAACTGGTAGTTAATGATACCACATATACTGAGCCTGTGGACATAGCTTACCTGTTGGCTGACAGGTTCTGTGAAAATTTCACTCCCCTGTCCCTACCACACATACCCCATGACATCCCTACCACTTGTCCCCTACCTTGTATCTCTAAATAGCAGGTCATAAATGCCCTCTCTAAGGCCAAAAACAAAGCATCTATGGGGCCTGATAACATCCCAGACTGTGTCCTACTAGGGTTCCAACAAGAATTAGCAACACCATTGGGTACTCTTTTCAATTATAGTCTAAGCACCAATTTCATCCCAGCTGAATGTAAAAGTGGCCACTGTTATTCCCTTGCACATTGGTGGTGCTTCCACTGACCCAGGGAACTATAGACTTATTAACCTGACTAGCCTTATCTGCAAGGCCATGGAATCATCATGGACCTTATCAACAAAGATATAGGTAATCTCCAAACACTTGACCTTATTCAGTTTGGATTTGTCAAAGGGAGATCATGCCTGTTAAACCTGGTGGACTTCTTCAAGACAGCTATCAAGACCCTGAATGAGGGGAAATCTATGCATTCAGCCTGTCTACACTTAGCCAAAATTTTTGACACTACCCTTCCTCCAACTCAGGCATCATTGACAAGCTCAGCCAGCCACTAACTGGCTCACTGATAGGGGAATCCACCTCCAACACCAGACCTGTGACCTGTAACCAGTGGTGTTCCGCAGGGATCAGTCTTGGGACCTCTACTATTTGGAATCTATTTCACTGAAGTACAAACAAAAACTAAAGCTCTGTGGCTACCAAAGTTTGCTGATAACTGCAAACTGGGAGCGGACATAGAATCTCCAAATGATGTCAACATCCTACAAGAGGGTCTTACACAAGCAAATGATGGTGCCATAGTCATTGCCTTAAACTCAATGCAAAAAAATGTATTATCATCCCTTTCAGGAAGAGCAATGTTCCTGCTAACTGCCACATCAATAATAACACCTTAAGTATGTATTCAGTGGTGAGACACTTGGGCACTCAGGTTGACAGCAACCTCACCTTTGATCACCATGTCTCCACAGTGGTAAGAAGGGCATTCTGTATTGCTCATCTCATAAGTAAGGGCATTGCCTCCAGAAAAAAAGAAGTTATAACCTCCCTGTACTCTTCCCTCATCAGGCCAATAATTAAGTATGACACCCCTTTTGGTATGTACCTTTCCAAGCACCTCCAGCAACTGCAGAGACCAAAAAAGGTTCCTCCCAAGGAAAATTCAAAGTTTTCAACATCTGTCCTATATGGATCATCTGAAAACACTGTCACTTTATTCTGTTTTATACAGACTACTCAGAGGTGATCTCTGCCTTGCATATAAGGCAATCTCTGACCCTGCTTTATTGGAAATGCTGCATGTTCGCAAGTCAAATGGTACATGGGTTACTCACTGTAAGACCTTAACCTGGTATGTGACATTAATAGAACCTGCTAGAGGGACAGATTTGTCTCCCAGAGGTTACCACATCTTTGGAACAGACTCCCATTGTATGTCAAACAGAGCACCTCATTGGCCCTGTTCAAACACAATCTGGATGACTGGATGGGCAACTGTAAATTCAGCCTGGGGGTTCCACCTGTGTCTCTCTTGGACAGGGGCAATAAGTGTTGATCATGGAAATACGGGTAGAACTTGGTTAGGCTTGTAAGGGCCCTAGAGCCATTAGCCTAGTAACTTCCTATGATCCTATGGAGAGATGGAGAAGTGTCATGTTTCACACCTTAGAGCGCCATTGAATCCATAACAATACAATACCTATATTTTCTGAGTTTACATCCATTGTTCAAATGAGATGCCTGTCAATATTCATCATTGCACAGAAGATGGAATAAGTGAGAAATGTTTTGAGTACCAATTGTCTGCCATATTTCCTTATGTTTGTTTAAGGTGAGATATGGCTGGAGGATGAAAGGATAGTGCACAGAGGTGGTGTGAAGAAGAGTCCAAAATATTTCTGGACAACTTGCAGAAGGAGCACAGTTGGAGGCTTCTGCAGGAGGGCTAGAAAGGCCCTCAGTATAAGGCTAAAATGTGGAATAGTTTGGGCAAGGTTGTCACCCATGCTTCTGGCATCAAACATGCTGCAATCCTGACTTCCTTTTTAATTTCTCCAAGTCTTTTGGGCTCCAAATACTATGATGGGAATGGACCCCATTCTTAAGTCAAAGTGTGATTAAAGTTCTTGAAATTAGTATTGTTTCAGTCTTTTATGTCAGCTGAAAGTTATCTTCACAGCAACCGCAATGTGCCCAGTAATAATTTCTTTGGCAATGTGTCTGGAGTTACATGTATTGGTAACATATCTAAATATTATTCTATATTCTTTTTTATAAGCCCTGCTGCTGCTCCTACTACTATAGGAACTGTCCGGGTATCTTTCTTCCACATTGCTCTCATTTCTGTCTGCAGAGCCTGATATTTTCTGACTTTGTGTCTCTCTGTGCGCAGGACACTGTAGTCACTGGGTGTAGTGATGTCAATGACCAACGATACTTTTGTCTTCTTTTCATGGATCACTACATCTGGTTTTCTTGCATCTATCTTTTGAACTGTTGGTAATGGGTGATCCAATGTGATGTAGACTTCATCATTTTTATGATACTTTGTGGCTCGTGTTTCCAGTGTTTTTCAGCTACTTCAGTATTATAATGTTTGCATAATCCCCAGTACAACAGTCTTGCCACATTAGTATGCCTTTCAGTATACATTACTTCTGCTATTAGTATGTCACAACCAGCAACAAGGTGTACGACTGTTTCAAATTCTGTTTTACAAAACCTACATTTGTCTGTTTCTCCCACATGTCCAATGGACTTTGTAAACCAGTGTGTACATAGCCCATTATCTTGGGCCACCAATCTTTTGGTTTGAATTCACCTCTCCTTAACCATTCCCACATTCAATCCTGATCAACATGAGGTTCTTCCAGAAGTTTTCTATACTTGGCTTGTAGCCATATTTATGCATTTTTCACATTTCTTGCCATCTCATCTGATCTTTCACCTTATATTCTTTCTTTTGTATTTTTGCACATTCAGTTGCTGCCTGATTTTTATCTACTTCTGGTTTGATTTCCATTCCTGCTTGATGCTGATATGCTTCTGCTAGACTAAGCAGGGAAGTCGTCTTAGATTTATTCTCCTCATGGTTCTAAACTTTCACTACATTTGAGTCTTGTGAGGTCTGCAGATATTTGTACAGTCCCACGGTTGCAGATCTATACATGTAATCAATTTCAAGGAGGCCCATACCTCCTCCAGAATGAGGAATATATAATCTTGGTATGCACTGATTTTTATAAATCATTTGGTAAGCATGAAGCAGCCTTCTTGTTTGTCTGTCTAATATATCCAACACGTTTTGGGGCCAGTCAATCACTCCAAAATGGTAAGTTATGACAGGAAGAGCAAACTGGTTTATAGCCGGAATTTTGTTCCTAGATGTCAATGTTGTTTGCAGGATTAATTTAAGTTGTCTAAAATATTCCTTACTAAGTTTTATTTGCATTTGTTCATCTTTTATTGTTGATCCTTCATCATTTCCCAAATATTTCTATACTCCCTCTTGCTAAAGTTATTTTATATCATATTCTTGGTCCAAACTGATGTTTTCTTGGTGCTACAGTTTTCCTGCTTTAAAGGTTGCTTTTGCACATTTATCAATACCAAATGACATTCTTATATCATCTGAAAAAGTTTTGACTACTTGCAGTTGTGCTTTCAGTTCCTCATCTGATGAGCTATACAGTTTTAAATCATCAACAAAGAGAAGATGAGAGGTCTTTACACATTGTTGTCTTCTAGGAGCCAGATTATATCCATGTTGTCTTCTAGGAGCCAAATTATATCCATGGCCTAATCTGTTAAATGGACAGTTTAATGGATTAAGGGCAAGACAGAATAGCAGTGGAGACAGGGAGTTAGCCTAGAATATCCCTCATTGAATTTTTATCCCTGGAATAATAATTTGTCCTTTATCATAGCTTAATTGCAAAGTGGTCTCCCACTGTTTCATGGTCACTGTAATGTATTCAATCAGTGTAGGGTGCATCTTATACATTTTTAAGCACTCTTTTATCCATGAATGTAGGATTCTATCAAATGCTTTTTTGTCTATGCTTCCCCTTTTTACAGTTCTCCATTATGACTTTATTTAGCAACAGATGATCCTTTGTTCCACATGACTTTATTTTATTACCCTTTTGTTCTATTGCCATGACTGAATTTCCATCTAAATGACTATAAACTATGTCGGCATCAATTCCCGTGTATAGTTTATATATCGTCAGAAGGAAAGTTATTGGTCTATAATTTTTATTGTAGCTTGCAGGTTCACTCTTAAGTAGGAGCATTGTTTTTCCTGTTGTTAGTCAGGTTGGTGTCTGTTCAAGGTGCGCATATAAACAGCTCTTACTCATGGCTAAATCTTCATGCAAAGATGTTAATACTTTTAAACAGAATTTAGGTACTGCATTTGGGCCTGTGGTTTTCCAATTTGAGGCTTTTCTTAACTTTGTTTCAATCTCTCTAGCTGTTATTTCATTCCATTTCATATCATGTACCTTTAAACTTCTTATTCTTTCTTTTACTTCTTCTATCCATTTAGCATCATTGTTATATTCCAATGATACTTCACCAAAATTTAGCTATTTCTTCTTTTTATGGTGGTCTTTCAATTTCTTTTACCTTGTTTCCCAATTCTCTATAAAACTTTTTTGGGTCTTCAATAAATTGCTTATTTTGTACTTTTCCTTTATATTTATCTACGTATGATCTAAGTTTTTCCACCTGTGCTAAGGTTTTTAGTTTATTTGCAATAGTGCATGATAGAACCTGATCTGTTCTAATACTGCCCATTGCTTTTACATGTCTATTTTTCTAAGTATTTTTTTGTTGATCTGTTCCCTCTTCTATACTCTTCTAACAGTTTCACTTCTTGTCTTAGTTGCTTTATAATTTTCTCTATTCAATACTTCCATGATAGTATTCAATTTCTCCCCTTTCTCTCCCTCACTACCCTGTGTTCTTGTGGTAGAACATCAGTTATTAATTTAGCTACACAGTAATATATCTTGTTTACTTCTGTTATATCACATGGATCTCTATGGACAGTCCTAATTATTGTGTTTATTTGTTTTATCAAACTTCTGACTTTTGGGGTTTTATTGACCTTCTGCAGTCTATTTCTTTCATTGATCTTAATATGTCTATCTATCTCTATTAAGTCAAGCAATTCTTCTCGTAGCTCATTTTCTTCTAAACTTAAGGCACATTTTTTGTTTTCCATTTCTTGCAGGCATTCTATAGAAAGTTCTGTTGCATCTTCCTGTGGCACAATTCTCTTCAATTTCATCCTGTCCCATCCGTTGCTCTGTCATATAAGAACTCACTGGCCTATCACTCCTCAACATTAACTGTGTCAGAGTTTCTACATGTTCCTGTTCCTTCTCTTGCCATCCAGCTTCAAGTGAATGTTTATACTTGATTCCTGTGGAAAGCTGCAAAATATCTTCATGACCTGACCAATTGCTTCCTGTTCTACTGGTTTCCCCTTAATTTGGAGTACCATTGCTCTATCCTTTTGTTGTGCTTTCTGTATTAGATTTTCTGCACTGAATCCTTCACGTTGGAGGTACTCCATAATCTCAATTTCTATTTATTTAACTCCTCAAAGTTTCAGTCTATTCTAATTTCTCCAAATATTTTGTGTTCCTAATACAATTATGGGAATGGAAACCATTCCTAAGTTAAAGTATGATTAAAGTTCATGAAATTAGTATTCTTTCAATCTTTGCTGTCAGCCATTTAGTGCTCTTCACAGCACCTGCAATGTGCCCAGTAATGACTCCTTCTGCAGTTCATATGGAATTACATGTATTAGTAACATATCTAAATACAACTGAAAATCCTTTTTTAAGAGTTTATCCCTTTTTTAATTTCTCCAAGTATTTTGGGTTTCTAATACCATGACGGGAATGGTCCCCATTTCTAAGTCAAAGTATGATTAAAGTTCATGAAATTAGTATTGTTTTAATCTTTGATGTCAGCCAAAAGTGCTCTTCAGAGCACCCGCAATGTGCCCAGTAATGATACCTTATGCAATTCATACAGAGTTACATGGACTGGTAAGATATCTAAATACGACTGTAGATTCTTTTTTATAAGACCTGTTGCTCCTACTACTATTGGAACTGTCTGGGTATCTTTCTTCCACATTTCTCTCATTTCTGCCTGCAGATCATGAAATTTTATGACTTTGTGTCTCTCTGTACACAAAACACTGCAGTCACTGGGTGTGACAATTTCAAAGATCAATGCTACTTTTGTCTTCTTTTCTTGAACCACTATATCCAGTTTTCTAGCATCTATCTTTTGAACTGTTGGTAATGAGTGGTCCCATGTGATATAAACTTCATCATTTTCTATGATGCTTTGTGGCACATATTTCCAGTGTTTTTCAGCCACCTCAGTACCATAATGTTTGCACAACCTCCAGTGCAACAATCTTGCCACATTATTATGCCTTTCGGTATACAGTCCTTCTGCCATTAGTATGTTGCAACCCGCAACAAGGTGTGCAACTGTTTCCAATTCAGTTTTACGAAACCTACATTTGTCTGTTTCTCCCACATGTTCAATGGACTTTGTAAACCTGTGTGTACGTAGCCCACTATCTTGGGCTGCCAATATTAACCTTTCAACTCTTGGTATGAATTTGCCTCTCCTTAACCATTCCTGCATCTGTTCCTGATCAACATGAGGTTCTTCCAGATGTTTTCTATACTTGCAACTATGTTTATGTTTTTTCCACATATCTTGTCTTCTCAGCTGATCCTTCACCTTATATTCTTTCTTTCATACATTCAGTTGCTGCCTGATTTTTATCCACTTCCAGTTTGATTTCCATTCCTGTTTGATGCCGATATGCTTCTGCTAGCCTAAGCAGGGGAAATCATCTTATATATATTCTCCTCATGTTTCAAAACTTTCACTATGTTTGGGTCTTGTGGGGCCAGCGGATATGTGTGGAGTCCCACGATTGCAGATCTATACATATAATTAATTTCAAGGAGGCCCATCTCTCCTTCAGAACGTGTAATATATAATCTTGGTTAACAACTTGCACTGATTTTTATAAATCATTTGGTGAGCATGAAGCATTCTTCTTGTTTTAATATCTAATCTATCCAACACATTTTGGGGCCAGTCAATCACTCCAAAACTGTAAGTTAGGATAGGAAGAGCAAATTGGTTTATAGCTTGAATTTTATTCCCAGATGTCATCGCTGTTTTCAGGATTAATTTAAGTCTTCTAAATTATTCCTTACTAAGTTCTATTCGCATTTGTTCATGTTTTATTGTTGATCCTTCATCAATTCCCAAATATTTATATACTCCCTCTTGTTCAAGTTCTTTTATATCACACTATTGTCCCAAACTAATGTTTTCCTGATGTTGCAGTTTTCCTGCTTTAAAGGTTGCTTTTCCGCATTTATCAAGACCAAATTAAATTTTAATATCATCTGAAAAAGTTTTGACAACTTACAGTTGTGCTTTCAGTTCCTCATCTGATGAGCTATACAGTTTTAAATCATCAACAGAGAAGATGAGAAGTCTTTATGCTTTGTTGTTGTTTTCTATGAACTAAATTATAGCCATGGCTTAAGTTGTTAAGTAGACAGCTTAATGGGTTAAGGTCAACGCAGAATAGCAACAGTGACAAAGAGTCACCCTGGTATATCCCCCTTTGAATTTTTATCCCTGGGATATTAATTTGTCCTTTTTCATGGCTTAATTGCAAAGTGGCCTGCCACAGTTTCATGGTCACTGTAATGTAATTGATCAGTGTAGGGTGTATTTTATAGATTTTTAAGCACACTTTTATCCATAAATGTGGGATGCTATCAAATGCTATTTTGCAGTCAATCCATGCCATACTTAAATTCTTCCCCTTTTTACAGTTCTCCACTATGACTTTATTTAACAACAAATGATCCTTTGTTCCATATGGTTTTCTTTTATTGCCCTTTTGTTCTACTGCCATAATTGAGTTTTTTTCTAAATGACTATAAACTCTGTCAGCATCACTTCCCATGTATAGTTTATACGTTGTCGGAAGACAAGTTATTGGTCTATAATTTTTAGGGTAACTTGCAGGTTCACTCAAGTAGGAGTATTGTTTTTCCTGTTGTTAACCAGGTTGGTGTCTGTTCAGGTGTACATATAAATAGTTCTTACTCATGGCTAAATCTTCGTGCAAAGATGTTAATACTTTCAGCCAAAAATTAGGTATTGCATCTGGGCCTGGGGTTTTCCATTTAGAGGCTTTTCTTAACTTTCTTTCAATCTGTCTGGCTGTTCCTTCATCCCATTTCATATCCTGTATCTTTGAACCTCTTATTCTTTCTTTAACTTCTTCTATCCATTTAGCATCTTTGTTATGTTCCACAGAATCTTCATAGGTACTTCTCCAAAATGTATCTATTTCTTCTTTTTTGGCAGTCTTTCAATTTCTTTTACCTTATTTCCCAATTCTCTATAAAAACATTTTTGAATCATCAATAAATTGCTTATTTTGTACTTTTCCTTTATATTTATTTTCATATCTTCTAAGTCTTTCCACCTGTGCTGAAATTTTTAGTTTATTTCCGATAGTGCATGACAGACCCTGGTCTGTTCTAATACTGCACATTGCTTTTATCACATCTATTTTTCTTAGTATTTTTTGTTGCTCTATTCCGTCTTCTATAATCGTCTAACAGTGACACTTCTTGTCTTAACTGCTTTATAGTTTTCTCTATTCAGTATTTCCATGATGGTATTTGATTTCTCCCTTTCCTTTCCCTCACTGTCCAGTGTTCTTGTGGTAGAACGTTATCAGTTATTAATTTAGCTGCACAGTAATATATCCTGTTTACTTCTGTTATATCACATGGGTCTCTATGAACACTCCTAACTACTGTGTTCATTTGTTTTATTAAACCTTCTACAGTCTATTTCTTTCATTGATCTTGATATATATGTCTATGCCTATTAAATGGGTCTATATTACATGATCAAAGTTTCAAGACTTCTAATCTGATATGGCCGACACCATATGATCGAAGTTTTTAAACTTCGAAAATGTAATACAAACACAACAACCTACAAAAACAAGCCATTTAAATGCTCTAAGCATAGGGACAATCCCCCTGCACCCCCCACATGGGGGCTGTACCCCCAACACAACCCGTTACTTAAATATACCAACTCCGAGATTGCACTACTGTGCAGAAAAGGGAAATCTTCCTTTTCTGCGCTATACAGAGATCTCCGTTAAAAGATTTGAAGTTTCAAAACTTTGATCATATGGTGTTAACCATATCAAATTCGAAGTTTTGAAACTTTGATCTTATGATATAGACCCTTTTACATCAAGCAACTCTTCTCTTAGCTCATTTTCTTCCAAACTAAGGGCACATTCCTTGTTTTCCCATTCCAGTGGGCATTCTATAGAAGATTTTACAGCATCTTCCTGTGGCACATTATCTTCAACTTCATCCCGTGCCATCTGTTGCTCTGTCATATGGGAACTCATTGGACTATCACTCCTCAACATTGACTGCATCAGCGTTTCCACAGTTTCATGTTCCTTCCCTTGCTGTCTAGCTTCAAGTGAATGTTTAAACAGGTTTCCTGTGGAAGGCTCCAAATTATCTTCATATGGCACCTGACCAATTGCTTCCTGTTCCACTGATTTCCCCTTAATTTGGATATCCATTACTCCATCCTTTTGTGGTGCTTTCTGAAGCAGATTTTCTACACTGAATCCTTCACTTTGCAGGTACTCCGTGACCTCAGTTTCTATTTCTTTAACTTATCCATTACTAATCTCCTTTTATACTTTCCCTCTTTGTCTTCTTATTTTTTTTGTATTGTAAAGTTGTCTATTTCTGGATACCTTTGCCTGTATTTCTCTTCAAATATCTTTGGTGCTGCTCTTTTTGTATTGGTTAGTTTTGCTTTCTCCTTAGCATAAATATTACACCATATTAAATCTCTTTTTCTTTCCAATGTCCATATGTCTTCTTCAGATGTTTCCTGATCTTCCTGTTTCTCCCTACTTTGGGGAATCATAACCTGTGTTAGACCTTCTACACCAAATCCTTCACTTTGCATGCACTCCATAATTTCATCTTCTGTTTTTTAAACTTCTGCTTTACTAATCTTCTTTTCTACATTCCATCTATGTAATTTTATTTTTTTATTGTGAAATTTTCCATATCTGGATGCCTTTGCCTGTATTTCTCTTTGAATATCTTTGGGACTGCCTTCTTCACATTGATTAATTTAGCTTTCCCTTTGCATAAATATTTCACCATATCAAATCTCTCTTTCTTTCCCATGCCCATATTTCTTTTTTATACCTTTCAAATATCGCTTGGGTTTGTTGTTTATGTTTTTGTACTTCCTCAGATGCTTCTTTTTCCAAACATGTCAAGGTTTCTTGATATATATATATATTGTTTTTCACAAATCGGTTGTATCAATGAACACAAATTTTCATTTGAAGCTTCTGACAGTTTTTCTTGCAGAAGTATTTTTCTTTCCTCTAATTTCTCTCTTAATCGTTTTGTATATCTTGTATCTGGAAATTCTGGGCTTTTTGCATAATAGTAACAACACATAACTTATTTCTTATCCTCAATAGTCCACTTTATCATCATTATGGCTCTTCTTTGGCCTGTCAGTTTTTGTGATTTCCGTGGACTGCTACTTCTTTCTACAACAGGGGGGGCATCCTCCCCCCTGGGCCTGGCCTGGCCCCATTGTAGGAATGTTTTCATATTTTGAGGATTCTACAATGTCATCTTTTCCAGTCCTGGCACCAGTGCACCTACCAGGATTGGGCACTTTTTTATCCTGGATCTTGTGCACCCAGCTGTCTTTTTTTTAGTTTTTAACCTACTTCTGTACATGATATATGCTATATAAATACAATCTATATATCAGTGTCGCCTTGGTGGGATTTTGTAAAAACAGGGTCCACCTCATGAAGGTACTCACCAAGACTTGAGGATGAATTCAATTTCAGTACTACTAGGCTCCTTTGTTTGCTGACTTTTCATCTCTCCATTTGGACCCTATGCTGATGACACAATGAAGTTAAAGAACAGTCACCACTGTAACTGTAACTTATTTTAGCTATACAAATAATTCCCTTATGCATGCTCTCCACAAAGTTTATATTATGCCTTTTTTATGTCTGCAGTCCCTGAAGAGATCAAAAGGAATAAGTAGCTGCAGAGGATTGTATAACAGAGCACTGGGGTGAGTATACATGCTTGATAATGTCTGGATTTTGATATTAACAGTAGTAGGGAATAACAAAAGAATGCATAACTTTCATTTACCAGTGACTGTGCAATACTAGAGATGTGTTTGTGCATGCTTTCTTCTGAATAAGTAAACAAGTAGGTTATGATGTTAAAATTCTGCTTTGATGTTGTGAGGATGCTTGTGAGTTCAGTTACACCTACAACACAGCTGTGTTACCTTGCAAAATGTTTCATGTATATTTTTCTTTCTCAGTAGTATCACTGCAGCATTATATGGGCCATATATGAAAGATCATCGTTAGTAGTTTAAGCGGACATTTTCCAATATAAAATAGAAATCTGCTAGCTTTGTCTATCACCTTTTTGTGAAATATATGTAGGTCTGAGTATTATGTTTACTTTGTAGAAAACCTGGAAACGAGCAAGCAAACTGGCACAACAAAAGGTCCTGGTCAAAGCAAAGCCCAAAGCACAAAAATATATACCTTAACACAAATTTATTGTGGAAAGACAACAAGCAAAGAAAAAATGCTAGCATGTTTACTTTGTAGATATATATATATATATATATATATATATATATATACACACAGTATTCTCAGACATCAAATTGCATCTGTGACTACTCCTACAAAAATTAAGACCTTGCTCGAATGCCTCGGATAATCTACCTCCTAACTTCCTCAAGCTAGCCGCTGATAGCATAACTCTTCCCATCTGCATCCTAATAAATAATTCCATTCAAGGATCATATGTACCTCTCCTCTGGAAAAAGCCTTCATTATTCCCCTACACAAAGGGGGCAACAGTACTAACATCTTCAATTTCCGCCCAACAGCCCTCTTCTCCCCCATCTCTAAGATTCTTGAAAAGTGTATTCATCTGCAACTCCTACCTTACCTAACAGACAATCATTTGTTAACCTCTACTCAACATGAATTTAAATCTGGACACAGCACCACCACCGCCCTTCTGTCCTTCCTTGATATCATCAACCGCACTCCTGATTTAGGCAATATAGTAGCTACCCTTCTCCTAAACTTATCCAAAGCATTCAACACCATTTCCTATCACTTAATCCTGTCCCAGCTGTACAATGTCAACCTCTTCACCTCTTCCATCAATTGGTTTTCCAGTTACCTCTCAGACAGACAACAGGCAGTCAAGTGGAAAAATTGTACCTCTTCCTACCTTCATACTCCAACAGGCATACCCCAAGTCTCTATCCTTGGTCCCTTACTATTTAACATCTTTGTTAATAACTTCCATAACTGCCTTCCTAATGCCAAACTTGTCCAATACACTGGTGACTCTACCATTGTCTGCTCTGCTGAATCACTCCCCAAACTCATGCAAATAACTCAGAATGCTTTCACCAACAACGAAACATAGATGCTGAACAATCACCTAGCTCTCAATGCAATCAAAACTAAAATCATGATATTTACCCCATCAAAAACACCAACATTGACAAGAAGTCCTTTTCTATTGTCAGCCAAAATAAGACTCCCATCAAAATAGTCCCCCATACCAAGCTACTAGGTGCCCTTATCAATGAACAATTAAAGTTTGACATTCACATACAAACGAACATCATAAAAACCCACCAGAAGCTTGTAATGCTCTATCGGCACAATTTTCTCACACCCTCAACTAAGAGTACTCTTGCTGTCACTTACATCCTTCCCTCTCTTATGTATGGAGCCCCTCGACTTACTAATCTACAATCCCCCCTAAAGGCAAAACTTGAATCTCGTTTCAATAACATCTCTAAATTTGCTACCAGCTCTAAGTCCTCTTGGCACCACTGTGATGCCCTTCACTCCTTGAATTGGCTAGAACATCCCAACTATATCTCTTACATTCAACTTAATACTGTCCATAAACTCATTTTCAAGCCATCTAACTGCTCCTCCCTCTTCCCTGTCCTCTATCCTCACCCTCCATCTTTCTGACAAATCACTCAGGTCTAAAAATCAGAATGTCCTTGAAGTGTACAAACACACTTACTCCAGGGTAATTTCTATTGTCATTCTCCCTTGCACACAAATGGAACTCACTCCCACCCCACATCTGAACTACTCAGAACCACTCTTGTTTCGAAACTTAATTCATTCCTGCCTCTCCTTTAACTGTGAATGCTTCTGCTCTCACCCTTCCTAACCACTACCTAATTTCACGACAACTCCATTTGAGTTTTCTTTCACAAATTAAACCCAATACTGCTATGCTCTTCTTACCACCTTCTTACAATTCATCTTACAATACTAATCCCAACTATGTCTTATATACTATTGGCATTATTATACCTTGAACTACACAATGCTTTATCTCATGTATTCACAAAATGCCTTGTTACAGCATATACCACAAAATTATTTTTATTATTATTATTATTATTATTTCTATGTCAGTCTATTTCTGTTACTTCAATCATGTAATATTTTTTGTTATATTTTAATAGTTTTTAAATATTGTAATATTGTTTCTGGGGCTTTTCTCCCTGGGCCTCCATTGAAAGGACTAATTTCAGCCCAATGGACTTTCCTGGTTAACAAACTGCAAATAAATAAATAACAAAATAAATAAAATATTGCTCTTCCCATTAATTCTCTATCAGCTAGACTGCATGTGATGATGGCTTTTGGTTTAGGTCCCCTTACTCGTGTATACACAAACAGACTTTTGAAATTTACTGGTTTGACAAGCATATTATCTGTAACTGTATCAGTACCAACATAGTTATACATTCAGTTTTTCATTGTATTTGTATTTCTCTTCTAAACTCTCTTATGCACTATTTTTCCCGTGCATACGTTTATTTTGTTTATTTTTTTCTTTCAGTCATTTTTTTACCATTATTTACAGCAGCACAGCAACCTGCATGCATCCCACCAGCAAAGCCTTTCAGCCCCTCACAGGTGTAGCAGCAGAAACACACAGCAGATCTGGGTCCAAGCCTGCCATAGTTGCCTCCACACCTCCTGCCTTTCCTGCACCACCTGTATCAGGTAGCACTGCACTTGAAGCTGGTACACTTGTGCCAATAGCAGTGCAATTAGAGATGATGCCTTTGTTACCCTTTAGCAGTTGGTAGAGATTGTGGGAGATTTTATCGTCAGGAGGATGGATGCCCACATCAGCCAAATGAAGAACATGCTTTGGTGAATCACTGAGTCACACCCTTGCCAGGGCAAACTGGCAACAGTACCAGGGGTGACTACTAATCTCCCACTAGGTCTCACCTAACAGAGACTACAGGTGAGAACACCCAGTCCTATCCCCTAAACTGCTGTTCTCCTACTGTCTGTGTCCATGGCCTGTTCATCTGATACCTCTTTCACCATTGTATTCCCCTCATTTATTGTGTTACCTCATGCTCTGTCATTCATGTCTGCCTTCCCCTGCTACCTAACCTAAACATCTTACCTTCCTTCTTCCTTCCTTCTTTCCTTAGTCAACTTTACCTTCTCTTAAAAGGTACACGGACACCAGTTGCACAAAAAAATCATACTTCTCTCCTACCCATCTCTATCCTGCTCATTCCTTATTTGCCAGCCTTCTTTTCTACCCTGTACACCCTCTTTTCATCTCTTTCCTATACTCCCATTTTCAACCTTTATTTTGGTCAAAAAATAGATAAACACACCACACTCACATGCCCCTAAAGGGCTTTCCAAATCCCATAATACAAGGCAAGGGCAACTTTAATGAAAGAATTAAGATGCAGGTAAGCGTAAATGAGTAAATTTGTCTGAGATATAAGGATTATTACCTAAACAAGAAGAAGGGAAGCTAAATGGGGAAACTGTAGTTAAGTAATAAATTTGATTATTGCAAAAAGACTGCTTTGGTCAGAAATAATTTTTCATATTGATATACCAGAAGTAATCATGTTCACTGTACTGACCCATCTACATAAAAAATGAAAATGCTGTCAAATGATGTGAGAGGTACGCAGAATCTGATGAATTCAGAGAATCGCTATAGCAGAAATTGGTGACAACAAAATAATGTTGAATAGAAAACCAGGCCAAATCAAGTGTGTCAATATGACATATATGCAAAAAGGAGAGCTGTGTATGGGGCATAATTTTTTTTATTTTTATATTTTTTTTTTTTGTGGGAAAGGTGACCATTTTTTATTTTTATGTGAAGAGAGGACTGTTGAGAAAGGTGCTTAGGCATAAGAGGGTCAGGTAGTGCATTTTCCAACCAGAGGATCAAGCATATTGGACCTAGTATTCACAAACATCAGAGAGCGTTGCACCTCCACCTCATTTGATGTCCTCACTGGTGAAGTCAGACCACAAAACTGTCTGCCTTAAAATAAATATGATCCTGGAAAACCCAACTAAACCCGCAGCAGTTAGGAACTATTCTAAAGTAAACTATCCTAGTAAGCGACAGTTTGTCAAAATTCTTGGCTTCCACAAATCCTGAGAACAGAGCTTCATATGCAGAATTATTTATACAAATACTGTAGAAACGTAAATAGCTACACTGAGGTTGTTGTATCTACCAGAAGAAAGCCCAGCTCTAACACCAAAAACAAATTCTACTTGAGGTATCATTACCTTAACAGGCTATATAACAACAGAAAAAAGTCATGGCAAAATCAAAAAGAGCAATTCTCATAGAGGCAAGAGCTCTCTGATTCAACTAAACATGGAACTAAGAGGTCTACTAAAGTCTAACAAGGCCAGTTACAAGGTCAGGATAGCCTTCCAGGATGTAGACAATCACAAGACCTTTTTCAAATATGTCAGGAACCTTGAAGGTAATACCCAGTGCAGAACTGGTGGTAAATGGTACAACCTTCACTGACCAGAATGGCGAAACCATATCTATTGGCTAATAAATTAAACTCTAACTTCACCCCCCACTATCCCCTGTGAAATTCCTTCTAGCATATACCCCAACTGTCAATAGGGAGCAATCCTGGAGTTGGTCGCTAAAGCCAAAAACACTGCCTTAATGGGACTTGGCAGTATCCCCAGTTGTCTCATAAATAGCCTAAAACATGACCTAGCAGAACCACTTGAGGCACTCATACAATTACAGCCTCAAAACAGATTGCATGCCAGGTAAATGGAGGGCCATAACAGTCATCTCTCTTCATAAGGGTGGACCATCAAATGAAGCCAGGAACTACAAACTCATCACTCCTGACAAGTCTAATATGCAAAGTCATGGAACAAATTATCATGAAAATGACCAACAAGGACATTGACAACCTACAGACACTGGAACCATCCCAGTTTGGGCTTTCTTAAAGGAAGCTCTTGCCTAGTTAACCAGGTAAGCTTCTTTGAGAGGGTCATCATGGCCATGGATGAAGGAAAAACAGTGCTTACTAATTATCTTGACCTGGCCAAGGCATTCAATACAATACCTCATTTAAGTATCGTTGACAAACTTTCAGAACTAGGCATAAATCCGTACACAACTCAATCTTTATTCAGACTTGTGCCATGTAATAAAAATTTGGTATAAACGTCTGCAAGAATGCCCCATGCAAGGAGAACATAATTTAAGTTTTACTTTCATTGATTTCCTCCTGAAACAGTTTTTGCAGTTCCTCTGAAAACCATTTTGTGTTATTGTGAAATCTCATATTATTTATTTTTGGCATTTGTCAGATCAGCTGTGGAATTATGTAATCAAGAAGGAATGGCTAGATTTCAGACTTTAACTGCTTTAAGAAAAACAAGTAATTATGCAGGTTGCTGATTCCAACTGCAGTGGCAATAAAAACATTTTAACCCTAGGTATTCATATTTGTCAGTCTCCTTATGTATACGTTATCATTCACAGATGGCCATCATTACATCTCATCTAGAAAAATGTGGCTGTGAACTGTAATTCTGAGTCTGAATAAAATAATTAAATATGATGGCCACATTTGGTAAACAACCCTTTCTGTCACAGTATAGTAAACACACACCTCCAATATGATAGTACACGCAGTCACCTTTCACACCTGGGTTGATATATCTCTCTCTCTCTCTCTCTCTCTCTCTCTCTCTTTGCTTTGACCACCATGTAGCAACACATGTCAAAAAACATATTGTTTAGCACAACTAATATCTAAAGGCATATCATTTAGGACAAAAGAAGTTATTATCCCTCTCTATGCAGTCATACTTAGACCAATTGTTGATTATCATGGTTTTTTTGAGATATATTGTTCTAGACATATTAAGCAACTGGAAAGGCCCTAGAGTTTCCTAACCAAGACAACTGATGGCCTAAAGTCTCCAAGCTACCAGAAAATGTTTTAAATGCTATCCTTTGACTTGATTTCATATAGGGTCTTTCAGGGTGATCTATCCCTTGATTTCTGTGCCATTAAGGACTATCAACTAGGAGCTGCAAATTCAAGGCTAGGCATGGGGGTGGCTTGTGCCCCGATTTATACTAATTTAATTATGCCGTACTGGGAACAAGAACAACATTTTGTTTTTAAGTCAGCATTTAAGGACTGCTAGAATTTATATTTGAGGTTCATAGATAATTTAGTTATTTTGGGGGTAGATTCTACTGGTAAATTACAACAATGTATTCATTACATTAACACAACTACAGAGATTTTGACATTTACTTTCACATCATGAACTCATTTATTTAGATGTTAAGATTTGTCAGTCATGTTTCTTCTCTTTACAGGAAGCCCACTTACTCAAATTCCTTTTTACATTTCTCTAGTTGTCATCCATATTTTCAGAAAAAATCCTTGATAAAGGGACAAATGGTCCATATGGTATGAGAGATATCCAAGGATGTAGAATTTTTTCAAGAACTAGATGTGTTAAAGAATATGCTGTTGAGGAAAGGATGTCCTAATACCTTGTTGTACATAACTGCTGTTGAAGTAATTCAGAAGTGGAACTTGGCAATATATTTGCCATTGTTGGGAAATGGGAACATCCCACAGATTAACAGAGTTTCGCAGTTAGAACACTCGAGCTCTGACAGGGCTTTATGTCTTACTTATAGTATTGACTGTAACCCTATTTGGACATTATTAACAACAACTGGGATATTTTTACCCTTTCCAGTGACTTTAGTAAGATTGTGGGGAGTACCCAAAAGTGATTTTTAGGAAAGGGATAAAGATCAAAAAAATGTTGAAGGGTGCCAAACTTGCTTCGACAGTTAGGAATAAAAGATATAGTTGTGACAAGTATAATGTGTGCTCAGTATGGGTATATTTCAGAAGGAGGCCTATTGGTTATTGCACATTTCCATCTGCAGTCATTAAATGTTATGCCAATATACTACAAAGGGCTAGTATACATTGCACTTTACAAGGACTGTAATGTTTTTCACGTAGGGAAAACTAAACATAGTTTGCAGGAATGAATATGAGAACAGTTTTGAAATTCTGAAGAAGAAAGCTAACAAAACTCTTACTAGGCATATTTTAGAATTTTCTAATCATTCTTTTTTGTTTTCTGTTTTGGAATGGATACAGGTTGACCCAAGGTGCAGTCCTTGGGGAGGAGTTTTTATAAAGGTCAGGGTAACTATGGTGGGAATTAAAGTTTAATGCCAATTTTCCACCAGGTTTAAATTTCTTTGACAAGTGTGTTGAAATTAAGGCATTTAAAAACATGACACCTGCCATTCTATTTTTATTTTTGTATTTATGTTGGAATTGAAACATCTTGTATACTAACTTATTGTGAATGTATACAACAAAATGAATGAAACTGTGACATGTGACCAAGATGGAGCTATTTAATGAGATTCTTATGGAAGTGTTTCAGTTCTGGGGAAGTTCCTGATTTGAAAGGGGTGAAAGCACTTAACTTTTATTGTTTTTATGCTCTGATAAAGTGATTGCTATAAGCCACCCAATTCCTTGGATGTCTTTATCAGATTTTGGGTTTGTTTTAGACATATTGGCCTACTTTATTTTGTTATAACCTGAGATTTATCAACAATCATGTAGGCTTAGCATGATTTAAGCTTGTTAGCTTGATGAGCAGTAGCTCTCATTGAATATGCTTGCTGCACATCTCACACCTTTGTGTGGCCTATAGAAGTGTTGGTGACCATGAAAAGGTGCAAGGAAGCTTGAGCACACAAAGTAAATAAAACGGCTTGCCTGTACACAAACTATTATGTGAACACACACAAACAGCTTATATAAAGTTAGGACAAGTTGATTTAAAGAATTGAGATGCAGGGGAGGTTAAATGAGGAGAATGTACACAGAATACAATGGCATTAGTCTAGAAATAAGTAAAAGAGGGTAAACAGAGAAAATATTCTCAGATAAGGCAGTCAAATGTACCTATGTCACAAAGAAACATTTTAAACATAAAACGTCCATATTCGTGTAATAATAATCAATCCTGTTCACAATTCTTGACCTATGCACAGAAATAAAAATGGACATGCTAATAAAGGATGTTAGAGAGACACAAAGCAATAGTGTAACACAGGGGAGTAAATGTGATATAAATGTTAATAAAATGCAAAGCTGAGATAACAGCAAAGATAGTGGGTACATTAGCGGCTATTTG
Organism: Protopterus annectens; assembly: GCF_019279795.1. NCBI lineage: Eukaryota > Metazoa > Chordata > Ceratodontiformes > Protopteridae > Protopterus > Protopterus annectens. The sequence goes on from NC_056745.1 coordinate 363,395,279, forward strand.
CATAGATTGCAGTTATTGAATATGATATGCGTATATTGGGAAGGTATGTGTGATAACCAACAGTACTGCTATATTCTCTACTTGCTTCCTCATGTGTAAACAAGAAGTTATGAACCCCACAGCTGTTGTGTCATGCACATCAGAAAGGAATATGTTTTTTCCATTTGTTGTCATTTGCAACTAGAGAAAAATGGCATATTACTTTGAAACATGTGTTACACAAGCATGTGTTGTGTATTCGTATAAATCCTAAACAGTAATATAATAACACTCAAAATGCACAACTGACAAATGATAACACAGATCTGATGACATTTCATTAGTTCAAGGTCTCAATTCATAAATGGAGAGCATCTACTACATGATTATACTGGGCATGCTCAAAAGACATTGCAAAGAACACTGCCATAACAGCATGTAAACAACACAAACACACAAGAAAGGGTCCTAGCACAGGTCCAATCACACTTTCTGAGGATCTTGCATAATGCCATACAGTTAAAAGTGGTATATAAGCCCTCTTGTCCTATAAAGCTCTACAGTGTCAAAAGAATTACAGTAATACATAAATGTTTGGATGAAGATATGCAATAAAGAACATTATTATTTGGAAAATAAGTAATGCTTATGAGAAATCAATGGCATACTCAACATTTGCATCTTGTCAGACTTGAACACATGCCAAGACAGATCGCAGAAAGCTATGTATCAATTTTTGAATGCACAGAAAATATGCATACTGTTTGTGTCATGAAGAACACCCTTGAAGGGCTTAGACTGCTTTCCTATTGTAATGGGTATGGATACACTAATTTGGAGGATGATACCTGACTGTGCCATAACTACTTACATTGCCTGAGCCACTCTGTCATATACAGTTATCTGAGAGACAGATGTTACCAGATTCATACCCCTACCTATCATACTACACACTCTACAGAGCTGTGATTTGTTTGTGTCTGCCACAGGGCATATCAATGAAGCTTGTCACAAATAACTGAACTTAATATAAGGAGTAAGAAAGGACATTTGCTGATAATTTGTGCAATATTAATTTGTCAGAATGATGACAAAAAGGTAACTACACTAATGTCTGCACAACTATGAGCTGTGCAATATCAATGTTTCTTGGCCAAGGAAGCTATTTCTGTTGTTTTAGACACTATCACAGAACTGAACCACACTCTGTCAATGTATGCTATACAAGTCATTACTCAATGCATGTGCCACAAGAGTACTCACACCACAGCATTTGCAGAAACATTGTTGTACTGCCGGGATATTGCAAAATAAGTTTATTTTTCTTTGTCCAAAGTAAAAATCAGTGATAATAACTTGAGGCAGTGTTGTTTGTATACCATAAGTACATTCATGTAATGTTCCTCTTTGCTGGAATTAAACAGAAAGCTATGTAAGTCTTCCAATGAACAACATGGGTATAAATCACATACATCACAGTGGAAGTCTTACCACGGCTGTGAGACTCCACCCTATGTGAAATTATTACATCATATGATTGTGTTGCGAACAATTTCAGATAAAATGCATGAGGGAGGCCTCTCAACTGTAGTTGTACACATTATAGGAATGCAGGATATCATTAGTTCAAAATAGCATAATGACACATAATGCTTACAGTCAGTCAATGTGGGTTTTGAACACCAGACTACGTGAAGACAGAAGCTACAGGATATTGTAAAGAATGAATGTACCACAGTGCAAATGTTACTAAAATCATGAGATATTTGTGTATTTGAAGCTGTGACATCATGTTATTGCTGCAAGGGATATGTGTGCTTGTAATTTCTTTAAAGCTGCTGCTATATGTCAATTTGTCACACAGCATTGAATGATACTAGATATACCTAAACACACATGATGCTTAAAGTCATGTCTGTGATGGTAGAATGACAATCATGCATGATGTGTGGATGATCACTGATTCAAACACATGCCTTACTAAGGCAGCAACATGAAAATCCTTAGTAGTTATCTTTGGAAAGTCAAATTTTATCAAATGGCATCATCTGTATCAAATAAAACATTTCATTGTAAAAAATGAGTGAAAATCTTGTAATAGAAATTCCCAGTAATGCAAGTACTGGGTGACAGCATTGCTACCTACATGCACATTAACAGTCATACTGACACAGCTGAGTCTAAGGAGTAATGGCTGGATATGAACTATCTATGATCACTGGGGACAGAACATTACCTGAATCAAACACACACCACACAAGATGTTTGTTACCATTGTGACAGTGCACATTTGTATGGATGATGTCACCATTGTTTAATAGTGTGATGATTTTGCTAAAAAGTAAAGAAGGTGGTTGAAGAGAGCAGTAACACTACACAGCTATATATCCTATAAAGCATTAGAATCCTCTACATTGCATGACAGACAAGCACACACTCACAGTAATAATTACTGGATTCAAACCACCTGCCTATTCAGTTACACAGTCTAGAGAACACAATATCAACAGTCATCGCCACAGGATAAGTCATACTACAAGTGCGAAATACTGCAGTTTTGAAAGCATGATGTAATTATTGTGTTACTCAAACTGGGTTTTGCCTGGGGATACTAGAAATTTGTAGGGTAGTCCTCTGCCAGTGAAAGTTTACATAATAAGTGTTGTCATGGATCCAATTGTACATGGAAGCACACGTACACAGTCACACTATTTAAGCAATGTTATAATGAAACCCCCTTACCTATCTAGAGAACACTGTATTAACTTCAAGCATCACAGGATAAGTCAGACTTTTATAGTGAGAAAGTCCTCTTATGAATAGATGACCTTATCAATGTTTTGCCAAGAAGATGTTTGTGGCAAAAATAGGGTAATAGAATGGGGGAACGGAGACCTCTTCCAGTTTAAATTCCTCCACTGGGTGGAAGTCGGTACAGTACATCTGTTGAGGAAGTTACGCATACCTGTCATTTAAGCCATAAACACAAGTTCGCCATTGTAAGATTTAAACCTCCAAGCTATCTAGTTACACAATCTAGAGAAGACAGTATTAGCTGCAAGTGTCACAGGAGAAGTCTGACTTTGAGAGAGAGACAGAGAGACAGAGACAGAGAGACAGTGACTCACAAAAGGATGAGCTTATCAGTATGTTGCAAAGAAGATGTTTGTGGTAAAAGTGGGATAAGTGGAGTCATCTCATGATGTAAATTTTCCTACTGAATTTAATTAGATCCAACACTTTTGTTGATGAAGTTATATGTACCTGACTTTTGAGCCACACACACACACACACACACACACACACACACACACACACACACACACACACAAATTCAGCATTGGTGGATTCAAATGCCCTACCTATCTAGCTAAAGAGCATAGAGAACACAGCATTAACTGCAAGTGCCACAGGAGAAGTCTGAATTTTACAGTGAGGGAGTGCACTTATGAAAGGATTGCATCATCAGTGTGTTGCAGAGAAGATGCTTGTGGTAAAAGTGAGATAAGGGGATTGGGAGTCTTCTCCCAGTTTAAATGCTTCTGCTGAGTGGAACTAGATACAGCATCCCTGCTGAGAAATATTTATGTACCTGGCATTTAAGTCATGCACACAAGTTAAGCACTGTGAGTTTTAAATTTCCTAACTATCTGGTTATACAATCTAGAGAACACAAGTACCACAGAAGAAGTCTGATTCTTAAGGGGAGAGACCATTTTTTAGACAGGATGATCCTGTCACAAAAAAAGATACTGCCAGCCCATCTATCTGGAATTTTGTAAATAATTATATGCCATTGGTGAATATCAACATGATTCATATAAGATACTTGTGTTACAAATGTATTAGAGCTGTATGTCAGGTGTATATCAAACTGCTGGACAAAAGTGTGTGTTGAAAAGATTTTTGCAAAGTGCTTAAAATGTAACTACAGCATGCCCTACTGGAATAGAACAGAAATGTACCTGCACTATTCTAACTGTTTAGATGTATATATTTTAACAGTGAAAACTGGAATACAGAAGGTTAACTTCAGAAGCTGAAATTAAATTACTTTATGGCCAGGCCATAAAAAGATGTTGGGCAGGATTCACGATGGCTTGCACGGAGTCTAAGAGTCATGTAAGACTCCATGCAGCCATCGTGATCCAGGAACAGCCCGAAATCCCGTGTAAGAGACCAGCTAAAATGACTCTTACATGGGCAGGGCGTGGATATGCTAATCACCTCACTTGCAGCCGAAAGGCATGCAAATGAGTCAGATTAGTGATCCACGAAGCTGAAACCAGCCCGTGTAAGAGTCGTGTTAGGTGCAGAAATGTACTCAGTTAACAACTGAGTACGTTACTGCAAATAACACAATGGAGCCATGACAGCTCCAAATAAAGTGTGCATATGTTGCAGTCAGCATGCCAATGGCCAAATATGTGGCCATTGGCACGGTAACCCGATGCAAACATGAAATATTTTATTTTTTTTTTTGGCGACCAGCGATGTTTAAATGCAGTGCAGCCCCACGCAAACAGGCTGCGCTAAATAAGACATAAAAATAAAGGTTTGAAACCCACAAATGTGGGTTTTATGTAATGCATGGATTTGTAATGCAGGGACTAGCAGACCGAAAACAACATGGCCACTGTCTAGTGGTTGCTAAGGGGGGAAGCTGAGTGTAAGACATGTAACTAAGCATTAATAGGCAATCCTATGTAAATGAGTGGTAGGATAGTGAATCACACTGTCACATAGCAAATGAGCACATTCCATGTAGTGTAAGAGTTAGATAAGGGGGAGTAACAGAGTAGGAGATAGGTGACATCACAGGGGGTAATGTCAGGAAGAAATCAAGCTCATTGGAGCAAAGTGGTATGTGAAAGATGTCAATCACACAGCATAAAAAGAGGAGTGTCAACAGATAAGCATGGGAAAGTCAAGAAATGGAAGGTGTACAATGTGGCCAACACCAAAGTTTCTTGCTGTGCGTGCATGCGTGCGTGTGCACACTGGGAGGCGCGAGTAAGACAGAGTGCGCGCGTGTAAGGCAGAGTAAGCATGTAGGAGCTTGTGTAAAGATCTATGAACCTGTTTGCACTGGTGTGCACGCATTTTAACCCGAATAAGCAGATTCTAGTCTGTGTAAGCATGTGTGCATGCGTGGTAGCCACTGTGAGCGTGTTTTCGTTGGTATGCGCGCTGCTCCCCCCTGAGGAAACAGAGAGGAAAAAGGAAGCAGAAGAAATAGTAGGAAGCTAGCAGGGAATACTGGTAGAGCTAGCAGGTGAAAACAATTAGAAGCAGGCAATTACACAGGCAGAATACTAGCCCAGCCCAGCACTTAAAACACTGCAAACAGCATTGAAGTATGTTTCTCTCAAGAGACACTGCAAGACAGGAGTAAGCTAGTAGAAGTGAAAACTGAAACAGCTGCACTCAGACCAAACATGCTAGGGGCTGCCATAGCTGTTATAAGGAGACATAGGAGACTTGCTGAGGGTGGTGACAATGCAAATGCTGCCAGACAACCCACAGTGAGGAGACGGAGAAGAGTGTACAGGCCCAGGGTCACCTACCAGGGGTTACATGAGCTGGAGATAGTGGAGCGCTATAGAGTGGACAGAGACCTCCTGCAGCAAATTGTTGAGCTGTGCAGGCCACACCTCACACACAGAACCAACAGACGGGAACCCATCCCAGTGGAAACCAAGGTATGTGTTGGCCTAAGAATACTAGCAACAGGTACCTTCCAGAGACCAACTGGTGATATGATGGGGATATCACAGGCATCAGCCTCCAGGGTACTGCACCAGTTCCTGGATGCCATGTCAGCACATGTCGGTGAGCATGTATATTTCCCCAATGCCCGTGAGGTATTGGCCAGCAATATGCGTCTCTTCCAGCAAATAGTGGAATACCCTGAGGTAGTGGGTGCAATAGACTGCACGCACATACGCATCAAAGCACCAGCTGGTGAGCGGGGTAGGGCCTACATTAACCGCAAGGGCTTCCCCTCCATCAACTGCCAGGTCATGTGTGATGCCCAGGGCATAATAATGAATGTGTGTGCTGGCTGCCCTGGGAGCTACCATGATTCCCATATCTGGCATTTGACTCAGCTGTACCAGACATTTGCCAATGGGGACATCCCACATGGTCACCAAGTGGGGGATGCAGGATATGCACTGGAGCCATGGCTGATGACACCCATCAGAAACGCACACACACCTGAACAGGAATGCCATAATGAGGCACACGCACAAACACGTAATGTAATAGAGCGTGTGTTTGGGCTGCTCAAGTCATGGTTCTGGTGCCTGGACACATCTGGTGGAGCCTTGCAGTACTCACCAACTACATGTACCCAAATCATCATGGTATGTGCAATGCTACATAATATGATTCTGTGAAAACAGCTGCAGCAGGACCAGCATAGGGCCAGGACAAACAGCCCCCCACCATTGCCAAGGCCATCACAGGCAGAGCATGACTCAGAGGAGGAACAACCTGAGCCTGCCCCAGTAGGCAGAAGGAGGCATGCCCAGTATGCCCTGGCCTTGGCAAAGAGGCAACGCATAGCACATACACTGGCTCAGTAGGAACCCTGGGAATGATACCACTCTCTGACTCACTCATATAGTAACAGGGACGCCTAACATGACACAACCTGCTCTCAAACATGTACAGGGAGTGTAGTATGTGCATCCGACAGAGGCAGCCCTGCAGCACCACCTGAGGCATGATTGCCATGTGTTAAGCAATGTAACACCATCTAGTATATGCAAACATGAAGACCCTGCCTAACATCTCACCCTCACCAAGCATGATGCCACACTATGAAGACAACAAGATCAAGTACAATAATTGGCTGAAGTATTGCTGTTAGCAAGGGGAACACATGGCTGACAGCCTGGGCTGACATGTCGAGCAAGACATGATGCCCCACCTGCTAGGGATGGCACGCACCCAGCACACCTGGCTGTGTGGATACTGGCAAAGGCTGTTGTCACCCCCACTGTGCCTTGAATAGGTAAGGCTGGAAACACAAACCCACCACCATAGGTAGCACAAGGGATAACAACCTGGATGTAATGCTACCCAACGCCAGAAGTCTAACCTGCAAGGTGCATGCAGACCAAACCCACCACAGCATGGAGAATGGTAATATCTGTTCTGTAACAGAAACCTGGGTCAAGGCCCAGAAGAGCACCCTAATACTACCAGGTTATGCCTCATACCATGCTCTACAGCTCCAAAACATGGAACACACTACAATAGGAGTGTGGCTATCAGGAATTGTCAAGGGTAACCACACCCCCAGGTTGGTACCACAGCAAGAAGCAGCATGGACTATCCATGGGCAAGTAACACTGGCTCAAACCATGTCCCTGTTTGAAGCCTGCTACAGACCACACTCACAAACCCAGGTACCCCAGCCAGCCTTCCTGAAGACACTGCAGAGTATGAATGTCTCAACAAATACCAAACAAGGCACACACAAAGTATGACATAGGTGGCAATCCATTATGTATGGAAGAAGTAATCAGGGACCTAGGGACACAAGTGGACGGTAACCTGTCATGTGACACTCACATTGCCAAGGTGGCCAGGAAGACCTGCTATATTGCCCACCTTAATATGAAAGGATGCACATGTAGATCAAGAGAGGTCACTGTGCCCCCATACTCTTCCCTTATCAGGCCCATACGTGACAACAATGCCCCAGTTCAGATGTACCTTACCTTACACCTGCAGCAGTTATAAAGACCCCAAATGTACCTCACCAACAGGATAAAGGATCCAAACATTTGACATCTGCAGCCTGGCTGAAGAAACCACAGCCCAATTCACAAGCATACTGCCCAGTCAGAGGTGATGTATGCCTGATGTACAAGGCCATGTCCAATCCAGAATGAATGGACATGCTCCACTGCAGAAACCCCAAATCCAGCAGAGACACCACAGTGAGATATCTGAACCTCCACACATAGATAAATAGGATGTGCTGGAGGGACAGATCCATAACCCAGAGGCTCCTTACACTCTGGAACAGAATCACAGTCCATGATAGGCTGAGCTCCACACTCATACTCAACAAGAGAAATCTGGTGAAGTGCATGGGAGATAGTAGGTGTACACTGGGGGCCATCCCTGTGTCACATCTAGTAAAGTAAACCCTACATGGGCATAATATGCACATTGCAAGGGGTGTCGAAACTCACACACAGTCTGTCCATGCTCAAACAAGGCCAGGGCAGATAGCCTAGTATGAACCTATGAACCTATGATGATACAAATTGTGCAGGACACAAAGGATTATCACACAGCTGTCCTACCTGATGGTAGGAACCATGGTGATAATCCACAGATATGCTCTGCAGCACTCTAATATCACAAACAATACACCAAACCCACACACATTGCCAACATCCTACCCAACAGATTCTTTGCAAACTCCCCACCAGCACCTAACTGCCAAATATCTATCCCAGCAGAGTGCTGGCCCCCTGACATTGCAGATGCTGAGGTAACAGCCAGCATCTACAAAGCACAGCACACAGCATCAATGGTACCAGATGGTGTCCTGGGTTGTGTCCAACAAGTACTGTAAGAAGAATGGAACACCAAATAGCAGTACTGCGCACTATCAGTCCTACCACAGGATATGTACCCAAAGAGCAGTGTACAGCAACAGTGGTCCCTCACCACAAAGGGGGTGCCTGAATGGATACTGCAAACTATCACCCCTCAACCCCGACTATCTAGGTTGGCAAAGTAATGGAGAGGATGATCATGGATCCCAGGAATAACGACACTGGGTACCTACAGACATTGGACCCTACCCAGTGTGGCTGTCATAGGGCAGATCCTGCCCCTTACACATGTCAGACTCATGTGAAATGCGCACCAAGGCCATTGATGTGGGGAATGTGGATCACACAGCCTATCTGGACCTTGCTAAACCCTTCCATACAATACCCTAGTTGGCAGTACAGATAAGCTCACCAGCCTAACTATAAACCCCTATGCAAGTAGATGGGTTGCAAACCAGCTCAAGGACAGAACTGACCTGGTCAGACATGCTGCAGCCATGTCAGACTGCAAACCAGTTACAACTGGCATCCCACAAGGCATGGTCCTGGGACCTCTCTTGTATGCTATATATGTCACATAGGTACAGGCCAACATGTAAGGACTCTGTCTGAACAGGTTCGCAGAGGACTACAAACTGCCCACCATATCGGACCCTCCAGCTGACACAAGCAACCTACAAAAGGCACACATAGAAACAGACAAGTGGTGCCACAGCCATGTCAACAAGCTAAATGCAGAATAGTGTATAGTCATCCCCTCTGGAAACACAGTACATGGCCAGAAATTATGACATAGGTGTTAACCCAGTAAGTACATCAGGAGCAATAAGAGACCTGGGGACACAAGGTGATAGATATCCTGCATGTGACAACCATGTGTCTGTAGTGGTTACAGAAACATACCATATACCCACCTAATCATGAAGGTAAGCACAGCTCGGTCAGGGTAGGTCAATGTGCCTCTCCAGTCATCCATCAGCAGCCTCACAATTGTGTACAATGGCCCTTCAGGGATGTACCTTAGCAGACACCTGCATCAACTGGAAAGACCCCACAAATACCCCACCAGGAGGATCACAGAGCTGTAACAGATGCCATGTGTCACCTGATTAAACAAACTGCAGCTCCACACAGTGCCATACCGCCTGGCTGGAGGTGAACTGTGCCTGATGTATAAAGCCATGACCAAGCTGGTATCAATGGACATTTGGCACCATGTAAAATCTGAATGCTGGTGACCTATGCAGCTGACAGGCCTGAACCCCAGCACAGACATAAACAGGACATGCTGTACCGATTGGTCCATAACCCAGAAGCTCACTCCACTCACGACTACACTCCCAGTACAGGTTATCCAGGGAGTCCCTCATTGACTGTCATCCAGAGGAATCATGATGACTGGATGGGAGATGGTAGGTGTACCCTGGATATCACCTGTATGTCACGGGTAGACAGAGGCACAGCACACTAACCTTGACATATGTCATGGCAAACACCAGTAAATGTGTGTTGAAGGACAAACACTCTCTGACTATCATTACAAATGGACTAGGGCATATGGCCATTGTTTGTCACTGTCCACACAAGCTGTGGAATACATTAACAATGTCGGACAATCATGTACTATGCTGTCCATATCTGAACAAAATGCAACATGGTCATATCTGCACAACTGGCCCTCAACCAGTCTGGTGTGCTCACTATAAATATTACAAGCAGTGATAGGACTGAAACCGATGATACTGTCCACCACAGTGAAAGTACTGCACCAGTACACTATACGACAATACAACTGTTTGGTCAGTAGGAAAGGATGTTGACAACTGTATGCAAACTATCCCATGGCGACCCTGCAGGCACAGCATAATGCCTGTTAGGTTCAGACACAAAGCAGTTGGGCAGTAAGAACACAACCTGATGTCCAACACTCAACTGTACATGTGAAATATAGATGGCGTCCACACACAAACACAAATGTGGTGGACCACAGATCCCAACATAAGGAAAGGTCACACTGGGCATGCTCGCACACTTAGATAAATGAGACATGTCAGTCAAGAAGCCATAGAAACTGTGAACTGGGCATGCTCACACACTTAGGCCATGTCACAGTTCAGCAGTTGCACACACATATCTGGCATTTGTATGTGTTAACACAGGAACCTCCCACAATACAGAAATCTGCCCAGTGCACACAGTGAAATTACAACAGAGACATAAGTAAAGTACTGGATCCCACTCATATGCAAACATCGTCCACAGTACACAAGTTGTTCATAGAGATAGGGAAGGCTATGGCAATAAAGACCCACAAACAGTATATGAGCAACAGATACTTGCATCTGACAGGTAAACATATGGCCGTAGAGTGCAATACTAGGCTGTTGTCCCTAGGGAATACAGAAGGCTATCCACAGTGTATTTGGCGTCTGCCTCCACAGTACAGTAGGCCACTGTGCCTGTGCAAAGTTAATGCATAGATATGCTCTCCCCTGTACTGATGGATAGTAACAGATGTACATACCTCTTCATACATAATGATGTCAGCACACTATACATATGTCAGGAGCAAAAATGATACCTAGTGATGCAAATAGCGCACTCTGCTACTGCATTTCATGTCATAACATAGTTAGGTAGGGGTTTGAATCCTGCAAGTGCTCAGTGTGTGTGTGACTGTGTGGGGGAGAGTAGTGTGTGCAATTCCATGTGTAAGAGAAATGTTCCTTTTGGCAACTATTACTACACAACACATGCTGCATATTCCACTGTCTAAACACTGATGATGTCAGCACCCTATAAGTACAGCAGGAGAAAGCAATCCTCCCAGTAATGCAAATAGTGCACTCTGCTACTGCATCTCTCACAAGTGTCATAACATAGTTAGGTAGGGGTTTGAATCCTGCAAGTGCTCAGTGTGTGGGGGAGTAGTGTGTGTGCAATTCTATGTGGAAGAGAAATGTCCCTTTTGGCAACTATTACTACACAACACATGCTGCATATTCCACTGTCTAAACACTGATGATGTCAGCACCCTATAAGTACAGCAGGAGAAAGCAATCCTCCCAGTAATGCAAATAGCATGCTCTGCTACTGCATCTCTCACAAGTGTCATAACATAGTTAGGTAGGGGTTTGAATCCTGCAAGTGCTCAGTGTGTGTGTGACTGTGTGGGGGGAGTAGTGTGTGTGCAATTCTATGTGGAAGAGAAATGTCCCTTTTGGCAACTATTACTACACAACACATGCTGCATATTCCACTGTCTAAACACTGATGATGTCAGCACCCTATAAGTACAGCAGGAGAAAGCAATCCTCCCAGTAATGCAAATAGCACACTCTGCTACTGCGTCTCTCACAAATGACCTAACATAGTTAGGTAGGGGTTTGTATCCTACAAACGCCATGTGTATTTTTGTCACACAGTTTGTCCATGTGTGTGGGGTGTTGTTCCCAATATTGCACGACATACATTATATCAGTAATGTCAATGCACACATGATGTATGTGTGTGCCACCTACACATATGTACCTGTGAACTGCAATAGTTCCCATGTCCGAAGCCTGCCTCATGTGAATACATGGAATATGCATTAGACAACTGTATGACTGTGGTGTTCTGTGCAGGGGCTGCATGTGGTATGTGAATATACAGTGTGGGTTGTAGATGGTGTCATCCCACCAGCGAGGGATACATGACTGGTCTGGAGCATATAGTCCACATGTTGGTGATGAACAGGTGCAGCATGTTGTCACCTCTTGTGGGAGTGGTAACAAGTTGTTCCATAGCAATGCAGGGAATGAATGCTAAGAACCCTTCAGATAGGGTCTTGGAGCTAGAATAATGCTTACACTCTATGTTTGGGTCGTCGCAGTCCACCCATATAATGGTGTTTGTAGAGACCATCATATTCCCAGTGTTGTCAGGAAGGCCAAGTGGGTTTCCTGGGTATGGGAGGGTGGTGTGTGCCAGGCTATGAACCTGAAGGCAGTCTAACCCACTGTTAGTTGCACATGGATAGGCTCTGATGCTTTGTGCTGTGCCACCAACCTGGGGGTGTGTGTATCTGAGGTGCCTTTGGATACATCCCCCCTGTTCTGGTTTGGTGCATGTGTAGGGGACGACAAGCATGGTATGAGGTATGACCTGGCAGTGATGGGGTGCACCTGGGAGCCGTGTACCAGGAGTCTGTTACTGCATGGATATTGCTGTACCCCATGCTAAGGACAGTTTCCACTGCATGCATCTTGAGGTTTACACTGCTGCTGTTGAGTAGCATTTCTATTAGTGTCCTATCCCGTGTGATACCTGTGTAGGTGGCTATGTAATGTCAGCCTTGCATACAAAGGCACTATGTGTGTAGCAACAGCCTCTGCCAATATACAATGGCCCATGGGTGACAGGTGCAAGCTGTCCCAAGCAAAGCAATGTGGCTTGTCCAGCATGTAATCCCACACTGACAGGCATTGGATCCCCTTTGAATGTCACGAAACATACGTTAATTGCAGAAACTGATCATCCTGTCTACATATTGTGGCAGCATTCTTGGTGAGGGTAAGATGCTACTCAAGGTCAGGGTCATACCAGCCTGTGCCACAAGCTCAGACAACCCCTCTATGTCCCCTAACATGTAGTCCAGGGAGGTGCGTCAGAGGTCATACACACTGGCACAGACAATGACTGAGTCATACTTCTACATGCCTTGGAGTGACCGGTATGCTTGTGTTATGTGGTGGATCATAGTGCCCGACGGGCATCTCAGCATGACCTTCACCTTGTTCAGCCTGGTGAGCAGGACCTCAGTGTACCTGACAATAGAGGTACCTCATACAACTGTAGCAGGTGTGTTGTCAAGCCGTATGGCCTGTGACTGTTTGGCACACAGGCTTTGTGAGCTATGTGTTGCACGTGCTCTGCTCTGGCTTAACGTTTGCTTGTGTGTCTGCTTTGCAGGTGTCAGCTGCTCAGGCAGGATGCTATTCTGAGAGTCCAATAATGTACCTGTGTGTTTCTGTGTTTGGATTGCGGTCGTGGCAGGTCTATGGGAGACTGGTACTGTATTCACTGTAGTATCCCACTCCACCTGACAGGGTATGCCAGTACTGAGTTAAGAGAGCTTAGCCCCAGTTTGGCTATGTGGTTGCATCACTCACATGTGTTGTAAGTGTATGGGAAGGGAGAGGGTTGTCTGTGTACATGAGGCAGCTGTAACATTGCCACATGACTCACAGATTCACCAACTGGACCAGAGAGTAGATTGACAGGTGACCTTTGCACATGCTACCATAGCATTGTGAATCCCATACTAAGTAACGACACATAGGGCCAATGGGGAACAAGGTACTCAAGGTGAGTATGTGAGGGTGTAGTGCTCCTGATTTGTTAGTGCTGGCATATATGAATGCTGTCTTGAGCAAATGCGAGGTAAGTCATATGCAATGTGTTACAGGCAACCTACATGCAAACAGGACAAACAGTGACGTTCTGTCAAGTGAGACATGGACATCAGTACAGTAAGCAATACAGATGTCACTAGGGATCCACAGAGGCACTGTAAATCTGCACTGCAGGTGGAATCAGTGTTTCAGGAACATAACAAGCAAACATGCATACAAACAAAGCTACAGTCAGCAGGCCTGTATGTAGACTATGCTACAACAAACAAGGTGTACGACTTCCAGTAGGTAACAGTGCATATATGCAGGCACTATAAGCCTGTACCCAGACATTCACAGGTCAGACGGGCTGGGTCCAGCCACACCCCACAAGTGTATAGACCACGTACCTTCGTAATGTTGAATAACTGGCCTGATACCCAAGTGCTCATACCTGTAATAATACACATGTCAAATAACAGACACTGAGCCCTCACTCAGCAGTTCCAGACTTAGTATGATGTATGCTACCTGTCCTGGCACCACAGTATCCTTGACATGTATGGAGACTCTCCCTCCTGTCATAGTTAGTTCTGTGTTTTGGTGCTGTCATGCATGGTATGAGGTGTGACCTTGTAGTGCTAGTGTGCTCTTGTGAGCCTTGAACCTGTTGTGTAGTACTGCACAGATATCAACATCCTCAAACATCCTCATTGCAGAGTCGAGTGTGGACAGCATGCAACTCGCAGTTGACATGACCATCATTGAGTATCAATATGTACATTGTCGTATCCCCTGTGCTACCTATGTAGGTGGCCATCTCTTGACAGCCTCACCACCAGTATGCAAAGATGTGCAGACAGTACACTATGGTAATTACTATGGGTGTACAAAACAATACAATGACATTCATACTGTAACTGCATCAGGCATGCTGGTATATACCCACAATGATATCATTACACTGTACTGTTGTCAACATCATACTATTACAACACTTCTATGTAGTCACCCTGTGCATCAGCACCATGTTAACCTGTTCCTGCACCGATGTTACAGATTGCAGGAGGTGGCACAGTTTCATCATATGCACAGGGTGTGTACCTGGTATGCCTGAGTCTGCCACTGATACAACCAATTGACATGTCTGTGTGTGTGTGTTGGTGAGGGACAGCAGTACAAGATGGGGCAATGTTGATGCAGTGTGTGTGTATGCGGTAGCCCTAGGTGTTATCACTTTGCATGTGTGTATGCATGCACACAGTCCCACCTCATGGCTGCCATATACAGGTGTTTGTGGACAGCCACAGACTGTACCTGCCAGGTCATACAGATCACTGTCTGTGGCCACAGACACGGTACCTGTGCCTGGCAGGGGTGCTACGGACCGTATCAGGTACTAAGCCAGACTGGGTACTGTCATCAGAAGCAGGTGGTTGGTGACTGGAGACAGGTCCCTGTTGGGACTGTCCAGCGCCACGTGCACGTGGTCTCCTGGGGCGGTCTGATGACAGCACAGACCCAGCATTGCTGGGGCTGCTGCTGGCACTATGTGACCGCGGGCCTGTTGTCATCTGCGATGGCTGCCAGCTGCTGCTGTTGCTGGCATACGGCCACGTCGATGCCTCAACCATCCACCATTGCCCTGGCTCATGGACATGTAGTTGTGGAACAGATCTAATGTGTCCCCCCAACGTCTGTCAATGACCTCGGTGAAGTTACGGATGGCAGCCGCAACATCACGCATACTGTCACTCATAGCTGTGCGACATGCTCTCAGCTCCCTCAGACCCTGTCTGGTGTACCGTTCCATACGTGACTGTGCCTGCATTACAGCCCGAAACATAGCTGAGGTTGAAAGACCTCTGTGGGCACGTCTGACAGGGGCGGTATGCCCACGGATGCTCCCACGAGAACCCCTGGACATCTGCCTGTGTGGTACCATGTCAGGACCCTGGCCATGGCTGCTGTGTGGGGATGCATGTGCCACCGATACCACATTACCCTGGTCAATGCCCACTGTATCCTGTCCATCACCTAGGGACATTGGTGACAAAGGATGTATTGGCAGGATGACCGTGCGCATTGATGGGGTCGACAGCTGTGTAGTGTCAATTGGCTGACCAATGACGGACCCTGGCACACCTACCTGTGCCATTACACAGGTATCATCATTATCACTATCCACAGCAGCTGATTCAGGTTCCCTGCTGCACAACACCAGAGCAGCACCAGAACCTGTGGGAGTAAGACAGGAAACACAGTTTACAATGTGTACACAATGTCACCACTGATACACACATGCACACATGCACACATGCACACATGCACACATGGGCACATGCACACATGCACACATGGGCACATGCACACATGCACACATGCACACATGGGCACATGCACACATGGGCACATGCACACATGCACACATGGGCACATGGGCACATGCACACATGCACACATGGGCACATGCACACATGGGCACATGCACACATGCACACATGCACACACCTCAGTATATGAGATATCAACACACAGACACAAACACACCTGCAATCAAACACATAGCACTACTGCTTCAGCCTATTATTACTGTTAGTATCAAGAGTATTGAAGGTAATGGTATTACACACTCACCAGCATGGATAGGCTGCCTTGCTGTTACACCAGAGGGACCTGCAGAAAAGAGACATTTATTGTCAGTGGGCACAACTGTGCCATTGATACTGTGGGTATGATACAGTTCAGTAGTGCAACAGTTAGCTTCCACAGGTCTACTGCTGATATTGAGAATATCACTCTTGCACAATAATTACCAAGATTACAGCTACAAAACGAGGACACACCTCACACATGCATAACCTAACAGTGTACAGAATGGTCAACTATACACATGGCATGTTACCTGCATGCTCCGTGTCCTGCTGCTGGGTGGCTCCAGCCTCCATCATTACACATGTATGCTGCTGCTGTTGCTGTTGGGCTGGAGCCACAACACTTAGGAGTAGTCCCTCCAGTCTGGTGAGGGGGGGATGTCTAGACACCCCACCACCTGTGGCAAGCTGCTGCCTGTGGATATCCGACGCACGCTGATGGACATTTCTAATTAAATCACTGCAGTGATGGCGTACCTGCTCATATGTCCAGTTATGTGTGCCTATGTCATTTACCCGACGGACCAGGTCTTGCCACAGTGCAGCCCTCTCCTGCTGGTTCTGGCTGGTGCGGGAAAAGAGTATTGCGAAATCCCGCACCAGGCTCTGGTGTATCTCTTCCTCCTCTGCAGCGGAGTACACAGGGTTCCGCTGGTGAACCATAGCCCTGAAAAGGAGAAGGAAAATATGTCAGCAATATCTGTCAGCAAACTATGGCACACATAATACACATAATACTCGACTGTAGTGATATAACTTAACCACCATATATAGCATCTGTCTGTCTATTGGGGGATACACATGTAAATGACCAGATATCAGTGCTCATCCGACAACTGTGCAACAGTACCTGGCACACTCCATACGACAGACTAGTATACTGCAGCAGTCAGCACACTGGTTCAGGTACAATGCACAACCTCACACTGGGGGGTTGTATCAAGGTACTGTATGGGGAACATTATCAGCCCATGCACTGCACACAATGCACATTACATATTTCACTGGTAATGCACACTACTCTTACTTGCCATACCCCTACCTACACCACAGTGACATACAGGGTAACACAGCACAACATATGGCAATGTAGTATGTGTTGATCGCAATACCTCACACATCTGTCTCTGGCCTCACACCAAGGACACACACTACCATGACAGACAGACAGTCATGGTGAGCAATCACACCAGTACATAACATGCACCCAGTCACTGGCACACTCATTCCACCTCACATATTTAGTTTGCAATGTGTTCATGGGTGTGCATTGTGTCTTAGGTAGGTAGTGTGCTTTTGGCCCTGGGCCTACAGCAGCATACTGTTATGCTACCCTGCCCCTTGTGACACATGTGTTATGATCATACCTGCTCCTTACAAACAGTTACACAGGGTGACTCATATGGCATATTACCTATCTGCATAACATTCAGCAGGGGAATGTCTGACATCTACTCATGGGGAGCCTTGCTTCTTAATTCTGTGTGGTTTACTACAGGGTATGTCGTATCTGTGGGTAGGGTCCTGTACCTCCACCATGTGCTCTATACTGCAGTGACAAGGACGACAGACATAGGTAATTTGTGTTGTGGATGTTGGAGGTGTTACCATGGTTGTTAGACAACTGTCATGGGTGTGACCGAACTATGTATATCCAGCAGTGGTAACCTCTATGTAGGTAGTCTGTGTGCGCTCTGTGGTCTTGTCAGTCACTCTGCATAGGTATTGTGTTTGAGTGCATTGACACAGTTACTTGCATATGTCTGTGTCCTTCTCCATATCTGTAGCTGTCATGGGAGGTACATACCGTGTAGGACATTGTGGGGTGTAGAGGGGTACAGTGACCTACATGTCCATAGCTGACACACCATGTCCACTGACACCTTCCATGTACAGGTATTACAGGACTAGTGTGCCACTGTGTATATCAATGGGGAGCCTATTGTACACTTGTTGCCCTGTTCCACCCTGACACATGCAGTGGTGGGCAGGCATGCACATATGTGGTGGTTACTGGTGTCAGTGTTTTTGAATGGGGTATGGTTTTCCAGTATCCACACTGGTGTTCACTCCATGCCTTTGACACCAGGCACCTGTTGCAATACATCTGCACACATGTGCCTCACACAGTATATATATATATATATATATATATATATATATATATATATATATATATATATATATATGTATGTATATATCTATATTGATATGTTTATATCTGTATATATATATATATATATATATATATATATATATGTTTGTATATATGTATATAATATGTATATATAGATGTAGATATATACATATAGATGTGGGGAGAGAGTGAGAGAGAGAGAGACAGATGGAGAGTGAGAGTGAGAGGGGGTGGGACAGAGAGAGAGATAGTCATATACAGACATATCTGTTGTCAGTCAGATCTATCTGTATATGTATATGTATCTACATATATCTATATATGTATGTGTGTATTACATATATCTGTACGTACATATTCTACCAATCTCGATGTCTGTGCAGTAAGTGAAACCTGGTTCAAGGCTCCTGAGAGCACACCAGCGGTACCAGGCTATACCTCGTATCATGCGTTTTGGCCCCAAAACTCGGGCCAAAACAAAAAGGGAGGGGGAGTGTCCATATTCATGAAGGACACCCACACCTCCAGGTTAGTGGCAACACATGAAGCATCAGAGACCATCCAGGTGCAAATAACCATAGGCAAACCTGCTATACAACTGGTAGCATGTTACAGACCACCCTCCCAATCTCAGGAACCACAGTCAGCCTTCCTGAAGACATTGGAGGATATGAATGTCCCACCACACACCATCATATTGGGAGACTTCAACTACCCTAACATACACTGGGTGCATTATTCTAGCCCAAACACCCTAGCCCAAAGGTTCCCGGAATTCACTATGTCAAATGCAATGGAACAGCTAGTCACCTCTCCCACAAGGGGAGATAATATACTAGACCTGATCATCACATACATGGTGACAATGTGCTACACACCGGAAGTATACCCCTCACTAGTCACATCTGACCACAGACTAATCACCCTGGATATACATATCCCACCTCCCCCACAACACAAAAGACTACAGTGGGAAACCTCTCACATGCCGACTTTACACTTCCTACAACTGAGTTGGTATCCTTTAAGCCCACTGGGCCAGTGGAAACCACATCCCACAATGCAGACTCCTTCACAAATGCTTTCTACGGACATCTCCAAGAATGCATGGATCATGCAATCCCAAATAAAACCAAGACCCTCTCCACCAAGGGCAGGCGTCCTGTCTGGTGGACCCCAGCCATGAACAAATTGTATAACAACAGAAGGTAGCTACTGCATGACAGAGCAGAATTCCATAAAGATAAGGCATCTCTGATCAGCACTAGTAGAAAGATACATTCTCTCATACAAACATGCAAGGCCAACAATGAGAGGGACATTGCTATGGACACTACAGATAACCACAAGGCCTTCTTCTGCTATGTTAGACACCTGGGTGGAAACCCTCAGATATGTTCAGAGTTAGTTCACAGTGACAAAAGCTACACTGAACACACAGATATTGCCAACATTCTGGCAGACAGGTTCAGTGCAGATTTCTCCCCTCCCTCACCCCCACATGAGGAATTACTTATCCCAGCTGACTGTAACCTCCCTGTCATCTCAGATGTCCAGCTGAGAACCGCCCTCAGCAAAGCTGTAAACACAGCATCAATGGGACACGACGGTATCGCAGGTTGCATGCTACGTGAACTCCAAGAGGAGCTAAACCCGCACATAAAATGCTATTCAACTGTAGCCTTACTACAGCATATGTACCTGGACACTGGCATACAGCAACAGTAGTCCCACTCCACAAAGGAGGCACCTCTACAGACCCTGGTAACTACTGCCCCATAAGCTTAACCAGCCTGGTCTGCAATGCTATGGAAAGAATCATTATGGAACTCATACACAGAGACATTGGGGACTTACAGACACTTGATCCCACCCAGTTCGGCTTTGTAGAGGGCAGATCCTGCCTTATGAACCTGGTTGACCTTTTCAAATCAGTCACTAGAGCCATTGACGAGGGCACAGCAGTCCATACAGCCTACCTGGACTTGCCTACGGCTTTCGACACAATACCCCACTCTGGCATCATAGACATGCTCAACAGCTTAAATGTTAATCCATATGTCACAAGATGGGTTGCAAACCAGCTAATGGATAGAAACCCTAAAGTCAAACTCACTGGTGCCATGTCAGACTCAGAGCCAGTCACAAGTGGTGTCCCACAGGGCTCTGTCCTGGGACCGCTCATGTTCGGCATTTATTTCTCAGATGTGGAAGCAAACATGGGACGGTAGTGGCTGACAATGTTCAAAGATGACTGCATACTAGGCGCCATAGTCGATACACCAGCTGACACATACATCCTACAGAAAGGCCTCACGGAAACCGACAACTGGTGCCGGAGTCATGGCCTTAAACTGCATGCCAAATAATGTATAGTCATACCCTTTCGGACGGACAAGGTACCCACATATTATCACATAGACAGTAACCCACTGCGTACAGACAAAGTAATCAGAGACCTGGGGACAGTAATCGATACTGACCTCTCATTTGACACCCACATTGCCAAGGTGGTTGGATAGACTTCCTACCTTGCCCACCTTATCATGAAGGGATTCACATCCAGATCAAAAGAGGTCATTGTACCCCTATACTCCTCCCTTATCAGGCCCATGACTGTGTACTATGCCCCATTTGGTATGTACCTCACCTGGCACTTGCAACAGCTAGGGGGACCCCATAAGTACATCACCAGGAGGATCAGGGGTCTCCAACAAATGTCATATGCTGCCAGACTAAAGAAACTCATGCTCTATTCCATAGCATACCGCCTACTTAGGGGTGATCTGTGCCTGACGTACAAGGCCATGTCCAATCAGGTATTGATGGACATGTTCCACCTCATACAATCCAAATCCATCAGAACCACAACAGCTACAGATTTAAACCTCAGCACACATATGAATAGGACATGCTGTAGGGACAGATCCATAACTCAGAGGCTTCCCATACTGTGGAACAGGATCCCAGTTTATGTTAGGCAGAGACCCTCACTGACACTCTTCATGTGAATTCTTGACAAGTGGATGGGAGATCATAGGTTTACACCAGGGGTCGTCTCTGTGTCACTACTAGACAGAGGCACAGTAAACTAATGCTATTATGTACGGGGGTCTTCACTGTGTCACTACTATACAGAGGCGCAATTTTCTAAATCTATTCTATACACTGTCTGCAGATAGCCTAGTACTAAACTATGACACTGTGAAACTATATATGTCTATGTATTTCTACATCCCTCTCTATCTATGTATACACATATGCATATATATATATATATATATATATATATATATATATATATACATATATATATATACATATCTCGATATACATATGTATATATATATATATATATATATATATATATATATATATATATATATATATATATACTCCTTTTAGTTCCACATATGTATACACACAGTAACGCACTGATGAACATCCATTACTGTACAACCTACTTGTACATTGCACTACAACCTACATTGCTATGTGCACATAGCTACCTTCACATACATATGTATGTAGAGCCTTCAGTGACAGTTGCAGTATGTCCCCGGCCCTATGCACATCTTCATATACATAGATACAGACCAATAACACATCTGGAGGGTTCACAGTATGTAGACTATTATAGTAGTACTTTACATTACCTGTGTTTGTTGCAGCTGTTTGTGTAGGCTTGCAGTTACTTGGCCTGCTGTCAGCCTCTTTGTTTTGTTGTTACTGTTTTTTTTTTTCTTTCTCTTTCTCTTTCTTTCTTTCTCTCTCTCTCTCTCTCTCTCTCTACCTCCAGTGAGTGGAATGAAAGTATTGCATGTGTGGACTGGGAGTACAGGATGCTTTTGTAGGTATCTGCACATGTCCATGTGATGGCCTCTGCACCAATTGTTAGCCAGCATTTACTAATTGCATGCAGCCTGTTGTGTAGTGATTGCAGTTCTCACTGTGATTACAGGACAGTGCTATAAAAAGGTCTGTTAGGTAGGCGTAGCCCTTTCAGATTATCAGGGTGGGGACCATGCTGGTTTGCTGTGGACACTGTTCTGTGAGTGTAAGGGTTGGTATGTCTCTCATATTTCAGGCTGTGTTGTAGACACTGCAATGCATGTTGTTCTGTAAGCTGAGTATTCCTTCCTCCAGTGTCCTCTTCTCCGTGTGTATGTAAACTGACACCTACGACTAGTAATACTGTGTATATGGGTGTGTGTGCTTTCCTGTGGGGATTGTGGTGTAACTGGTATATAGCAGTGGCTCTTGCAATCTGTTGCTATGGCTTCAATATTTGGCCTTTACATTCACTCCTTGTATGCCTGCTAGGTGTCTTTCCTGTAATGTGTTGCTATGGCTTTCCTATTTTCCATTTACATTCACAGCTTGTAATGCTTGCTAAATCTGTTTGGGCAGCAATTCCTACTATTTTATGATATATTTCTTTCAGCACAATGTTCTTGTATAGCAGTCATGGCTTAGTGGTAAGTCATGCAGACTAGTGTTTCCAAGGTCCTGGGTTCGAGACTGACAGAGGTATTTTATTTTGCTGCTGAGAAAACTACAGGCCTTGTCATTCAGAGTGACTAAGGCACTTTTAAGCAGTTGTAAGCGGGTTAGCGCTGGTTTGCGTGGAGCTTACGCATGCGCACTGCCGCTTAGCTTCGTGCACACACGCTTAGCTAAGCGCACAGAAGCGCACACCCACTTACTACTGCTTAAAAGTGCTTACTGTCGCGCACACCCGCGCTATTTTCTTTTAAAGAAAAGAAAATGGGGAGATAGGAAAGTGGTGAAAAAGGGGGCACAAAGAGGGTAGGACAGTAGGAAAACAAGCTCGGGTTTTGCAGGAGGGATGTAGGAAAGGCCCATAGCTGCCCATTTCTTCATCAGCAACAGCTGTGCATATGTTTGTAATTTGGTGTGAAATTTGAAACCTTCCACCCCTGAGAGAGGTGTGAGGACAACAATAATATTTGTTGTATAGCCAATTCTAATTGCCAGTTTACATGTCCAGCAGACATGTGTGCAAAATGGGCAGCTATGTATGGGGTAATTTTTTGTGGGTACAGAGTGCCCTTTTTTTTTCAGGTGAGAGTGGTATGTCAGGTACAGGAAGTCGGTATAGCTAGGGAGGTAGGTAGGGGAGGTTAACAGACAAGACAAACAAGATGCATACAGGGGTGGTGTATGACACATGTGGGGGGTTACACAATTGACGGGGATGGATGTTTGGATATCTCGAGCCCATGAGCCCACAGATGGCAACAGTGGAACTGAGATCCCCACCCATGGGCAGTTGCCACTGTGCCTTCACTGCCCAGGACGGGGCTGTGCTGGGGGCTGTGTAGGACAGGCAGCAGGCACACCTGTGAGTTGTGCCACCCATGCCTCAAGCTGGCGTAGGGGCCCAAGCACAGCGTGCTGGATCTCCCTACGCACCACAGTCCGGACACTACGGAGGGTGAGTGGATGTTCTCCTCCAGCCACGCTTGCAGAAGGGGAATGAGCCCCATCCCCTGCAGCGCTTCCACCCGCAGGTGGCACAGGGCCACCGGAGGAGGGTCCGGCCTGGGCACTACTGCCAGGTGCACTCGCCAGCTGAGGTGGGAGAGGTGGGTCCGCTGGAACCCGCCTTCCCTGTCATCCTATGTTTTGCATTATTTAATGACAGTTTGGGTTAGTAATGTGCAATACCATTCACAATTAGTTGTAACAGCATGCATTAGTATTCCCATTAACCAAACACCCATAAATTCAAGCCGTTGAACAGCAAGCATTACACATGCATAATTTGAACAACAATACACGATCCAACAACATGCAGGGTTGAGTGATGGCAACAGGCCATCAGGTTTGGATGTATGAACAGGGCACATGCATCAACGTACATGCAAATATGTATGAACCAACAGGACAATTGTCCAGGGGAGTTAATTGTGAATACACATACCCATTTCACGTGGAATGGATTATTTGTGGTTATAGGGTAGGGTGAAGAAATATTTCATTAACAACTTCAGATACCTATACATATGCTGTACATTTCTACTAGCTGCAGATATATACACACTACAGGTCTGACTACAGTTTCCTATGTGTAAACTTATGCATGTTGGTGATAGGAATGTTACTGCTACATCAATATACATTTCATTTTTATTCATACACATTCATATCTGGCTCTGTTCAGCTACATCATCCTGCTACATTTGCTTTATATGGCTCTAGACAACTGTGGATGTTTGGTATTTCATACAACCATACTATCTGCATATTGCAAACTGAGAGCAACATATTGAGATTTTGGGATACACATTCCAGTTTCAGTACTTTTTTCAACACATTTTGCTGTTTGGTTGTGCCTGTCACATTCATTTCATTCTGTACTGACTGCAGTATACTTTATTCAGGAGTTATTACTACTTTATTGGTGGATTCATACCTCTTTCTCACACTCTCTCACTTGTTTTATTTTTACAATTCAGGATGGTACTTAATTCTAGGCTTTATTGACATGTTTTACTTTTAGTTATAACAATCCTTTCCAACAGTCTCACTTGTGTCATGTTTCAGAATTTAAACAGGGATATATTTCACACATGTGTTTTACTCAGCTTGTGTAGCTGTACTTTTCAGCCTGCTGCAGGTAATGTACTATTATATTACAGGTGGAACATCTTTATTTCAGACTTGTTTCATTTTTATTTTTGGATTACAGGCTGCATCACACTTATGTAATCACACAGTACTAGCAGAATCTCTCTTACACTGTTAGTTGCACTTTATATTAATAGGTGACTACACTGCACTCTTTTGCAAGCTGTCATACTTTTATTTTTTAACATTTACAGGGAGAGAATTACTAACCTGCCTGGTGGCGCAACCGCACAAGCCTATCGGCATAGGCTCGACGATTCGTGGAATGGACACCTGCAGCTGCAATATAAATGAAGTAATATTGGAATACACATCTCCATAATATCAGCTAGGTTAACTTTCTACATAAATAATTACATGTAACTTACTCAGTAGTGGGGCGTTGGGCATTTGCCGGGCCTCCTGGATCCAAAGGTTCAGTTGGTCCTGCTTCCGTCGCTTCAGGTCCGCATGGTGGTGATGGACCTGTTCACCAGTCCTTGGTATTCCTGTGGCACTGGTGAGATCATGTGCCAACCGGTCCCACACCTCAGCCCTATATGCTCCCCACAGGACCTGGCCCTGCATGAGTTGGGCCTCATGATCATGGACGAGGAGCCAAACCATATATTTGGACTCCTCAATGCCCCACCTCTGTGCTCGGAAGCAACTACCCTCTCCTACACCTGCCATCCTGACTGCAAATCGGTTCCACAATCAGTTATGCTGTGTATTCCCGCCTATGGGGCTTATATATGCCGTTTTTCCCACACTTATCTGTGATTGGCCATTTTGGAAATGTATCTGCTTCACAAAACCTGCTTTGTCATGCTTCTCTTTCCATTCATTCCTATATATATGCTATTACTGCATTTTGAAGAGCAACTGTCATGGCTTAGTGGTTCAGTACTTTGACTATGGTGCATGGTATCCTGAGTTTGAGCCTGGCCATTGCTTTTTATATTTTATGACTGTCTACACAGGCTAGGAGGTGTGTCTGTGTAAAGGCAATTTTGATACAGCTTGCTCAATGTTGCCCGTCGGTTAGCTTGTTGGTGCGGTGCACAGCTCCGCGCAAATGGGTCACACTGGCTTACGCGCCGTTCGGCTGTCAGCACGCATATTATGCTCAGCTCAGCTATGGGTACACAGTTTCAGTGTGTTAGGACTCTGCTCAACCTTGGGCACTCATTTTACACCTGTTAAACCACTGCTCACCTACAGGCACTCATTTTACACCTGTTAAACCACTGCTCACCTACGGGCAGTTATACTCAGCTTGTTAGAGTGTAGCTCAGCTATGGGCACTTCTGACATTTTTTTTTTTCACACATTTCTTCATAATACATGGCCCATTTCATTACATTTTACATAAAAATAATTTTATACATGTACATATATGTCAGGGAATTGTTTCGTGCTTATTTTACTGAAAATAAATATTGATGTTGTGGGGGCTCGAACCATGACTGCCTCCTCTTCAGCCAACGTCTCTACCGCTACGCTATTGCTTCTTGGCTTACTTTGCATATTTAGTTCTTATATGCTTTTCCACTGACTGCTAACTGTGGCTAAGCGACGGGCACGCCCGCGCAAACGAGTGCACTCATGGGCAAACATCTTTAAAACTTATAAAAAAATATATAACATGTTCATTTTTACATTTTATGTTAATAGTCTGTGGGGGCATGTGTTGTGTTGTGTTTATTGACATTTACACGGACTCTGTCGTGGGGGTTTACTTTCGGGACTGTTACTCTTCTTGGGGCGTGTCCATTTGCAGGGCTCACCCTATGGACACGCCCCCTACTGTCTTACACGGACCGTGTTAGCCTTAGGTGTGAGTCAGCATGCCCTCATGCATATGCATGGCTTGCTGACATCACACCGTTTAACTGCAGCCTCCGTGTAAGCCTTGTAACTCTTACACAGAGGCTTCGTGAATCCTGCCCTTGGTCATTTCATGTAACACACTAGCGGTGTCACTGAAACATAGAGATTCTGACACCTTCTTCAAGCCCAGGACTCATGTTATGTACTAGAGGCATGCATAGGAGATTTATAAGTTCCACACAATGGACTGATATGTTGTCTACAATAACGCAAGGTCATACACAGAGTACACAGGTGTGTTGGACAGATGTCCCCTGTTGCATACATACAATCAGATACACATAGCAGACTATGTTTGCAATTTAAGACACTGTTGTACACGTTCATTATTACAACTAGGAAGAGCATAGTGAGAAATCTGGTACACCTGAGTAATGTGTTTAATAGCCACCACTTTTTTTTTTTTTTTTTGAATAATGTCTTACAACACTACTGATACAATAAATTTACTCAAGAGAACTCTCTCAAACTTACTGCACTACTGTGTGCTAGATAGCATTCAAAATGGTGCCAGGCTCACAAACTCTGCAGGTTAAAAGCTGTATGTGTAATACATAAGGAAATGAGTCCATATACCATGAACTTCTATGACTTGCCTAATTATTCTTCACCCCTAGAACCAAACTCCTCAGCACTTCACATGTTGTCTCCTTTGGCAAGCTTTCCCATTCACCATTAAGGAAATCAACATTTATTCCATATTCAGGATGCAACTCAAAAAGCACGTCTTCAGTCACACCAAATGCTCCTGCTTCAACACAGAACATATCACCTACCTGTCTCCTTTCCAAGTCTCTTCGCTTCTCTCAAGATTCACTGAAGACTGGCCCACTTTAGAAATTAACGTATATATATTGTACATTACACTCTGCTTGATTGTACACTGCACTATGCTTGTTCCCTACAATGTATGTACACAGCTTTTCTATGAAAATAGTTTGAACTACTATGCTATTGCTTACATTTCTGCATTTTTTGTTTGTGAAATGTTTTGCATTTCACCTGAGCTGAGCCTGAAATTGGTTAATATTGATCAGAACACTACCCTGGCAGACAAATATAAATAAGTGCATACATAAATAAATAAGTGCATAACAGTCAAACAGTGCAGCTGTTCATGAGGAATGTATCTGGGATATAACATATGTTGGCTCATGTTGGTGACTTGCACATGGGTGTGCACCGTGGAATTGTGCAAAAATGGGCTGTACTACTTGTAATTCAGAAATCAGATTGCTTGATTGATTAAACAGTAAAGATGTGGTAAAAGTGCCCAAAACGTAACTAATAATCCAAAATTAGGCACCGGAGACCAGCAGTTCCAACGCACAAGTAATTTAATGTTCAAACACAGCAAAAGGAACGCTCATCCACATATAACATAAACACTGATAAAAACACTTCCCCTTATGTTTTCATCTCATACAACTTTATCAGTTGATCAGTGTTCTATGAGACGAAAACGTAAGGGGAAGTGTTTTTATAAGCGTTTATGTTATATGTGGATGTGTGTTCTTTTTGCTATGTTTAAACATTAAATTACTTGTTTGTAGGAACTGCTGGTCTCCAGTGCCTAATTTTGGATTATTGCTTGATTGGTTCACTGTCTGCCATTTGTTATAGTCACATGGTAATGGCTACCTCTGCTAGTGCCCAGTAGACAGGGCCTACCTGGTGCATGAAGGAGTCAAAAGTCAGGCTATATCACTTTCACAGCTAGACTAGATGTGGCTACTATGGCCTTATGGTGGTCCTTTCAAGAAACTGATACCCAGTATGACCTAGCCAATGTTCCGAACAGGGCCCCAGGTATAATTAGGACAGGTTAACAGTGAAGATACTTGTTTAGTGACCTGCAATGCTGCCATCCTGATGACCTTCATGATTGTTTCAAGCACAGTTACCCTAACTATTTTTGCAAGTGGCTGTCATTTACTATTTTAGAGTGAGATAGTTATCAGTGTCCTGTGAAAATGTTTTTCTGATATTTGCAAGTCTGTCTGTCATATGACATTGTTATTTATGGTGCTATGTTGTGAGAGACTACTATGTGTGACGCTGGTGGTGATGGGAAGTAATATTAGTGCAGGTCTTCCTTTTCTCCAGGATTGACTGACCTCAGGTCTGAATGCAAGATGGTTGATGTTTATGGTGAGGTAATGTAAGGATCTCATATATGTGGAGGTGATAAAAACCCATGCCAGTGTGCCAGTTTGCTAAATGCTCTGTCACCACATTCCAAAGCAATATCACTATGTATGTCTGTATAGGTATAGATAAAGGCACACACCTGGCTGCTTACTGAGCTACAGAGTAAGGGACACAGGAGATAGGGGGTGGGTTACATATATTGTGCTGCCATTTTTCCTCCACCTGCCAGTGTTCAATAAAGTGAACCTTTTCCTACATGGCATGGGCAGAATGGGAACTCAACTGTGTAGTCTGGCACAGCAGACACCATTCTCATTGTGTCTTTATTCTGCAGGCCCAGAGGAAGAAGTGGCTGAGCAGGTGTTTCAGCCATAGGCTACCTCTTCTGAGGCTTTAGCTGAGGATGGGGATGATATGGCCTCATTGGAGGGGGGTGGGCAGTGATCTACTTCTCTCTCTCTCACTTTCTGTTTCTATCTTTCTTTCTGTCTCTCTCTCTCTCTCTCTCTTTGTCAGGTATCCCACCCAGCTACAACAATTGGTGAAATCTGTGGTTGAGAGCAAGCTGGCCATTCTGCTTGACCTTATAAAATGCCACCTAGACTAGATAGCAAGTTTCCTCTTCCCTTCTGCCTCAACAATTTGGCCAGCAGAGGAGGTACATGCTCATACCAGAGTTCAAAAATGCATGAAATAAAATTAACAACAAAATTACTAATATTAAGAAAAACTGAAGGCCTGATAGTACATCATTTCTGAATAAATGTATAGCCTCAACATTCTGCGGAGCAGCTACTGAAACAGAAAAAGTGTAGCTCTGATAGTCTTCATATACTGTTAGCAGCTATATTTTTATATTTTGCTAGGTTTCAGGTTTTTGCCTGGACTATGATGTTGATTGCTGTTCATAGTTATGACTCTGCAGGACCAGAATACTATTGCAGAACTTTGTATTACAATTTTATTAAGGAATGGATCTCACAGCAGTAGCATGCAATATCCAAGTAGCAGGTGGCTTATTTTAAGCATCTGACCTACTTATTTAAAATCCTTGCATCATCTATTTGAGTCACTGTGGTCCCACTGCTAACATTTGTTCAATCAGGTTACATGTGCAAATTAAGCATGTTGATGTACAGTGAAGGTCAGATTTTATAGCTGCTGATGCTATCAGGAAGCAACTGATAGAACTCGGTATGCAAAGCAAAAGGTTTTGAGGAAGTAGTTTTTGTGGGGGGAAACAGAACTTGATTTAAAGAACAGTCTTGCAATACGGAGGTACATAATACTAGAAACAGATACAGTAGTAATTATTTTCTTACTACATCTAATTTGTGAAACAGCTGTACTTTGCAAGCTGCACACCATGTCCCACACAGGCACTTCACATCAGTTTTTGCACTTCATTCATTTCTTATTTTGGTACGTGAACCGGTCCACTGTGGAAACCTTTCTGGACATGGGGCGGGTGACAAGAACAAATGAAATTTGCTATATATCTGAATAGCTTAAAGGAAAAATTCAACATGTGTTTTTTGAGAGGCTGAAGATACCAGAAATACTTAATGAACTTGCAGCACTGGGGTACCTCAATTGCATTTAATAAAACTTACTTTATCAGCATTGTCTTTTTGTCTCATGCCCAAACCATTTGCATTCCTCAGGCTTAAAGAGACGCTGTTCTATGCTGTGACAAACAGTAGTGACTGGACTGCTATACATATGCACTCTGCCTGATTGCAGATTCTGAATATCTCTCAGTTGTTCAGATTTTCACAGAATGTCCAGATTTTTGGCTCATATTTTTGGTCTGTTCCTCATAAAATTTGTGGTTTTCTAGCAGATCAATGGGATGATCCTAGGATTTAAGTCACTAACTAATGACATACATTTGAGTTTCAGACTTCAAATCCTTCAGAAAATGTATGTTAACACAAACCCTGTTATTCTAGCTACTTTCTAAGTTTATAAGAGCAATATTTAAAATATGTCCCTTTTTTGGGCCTTTGTGCCATCCTTTTGTCAGGCTTTGTCCAGGTTTCTTGCACTAAGAGGTTGCAAGGTATGATTTCTGACTCAGTCTTCTGCTTACCTTCACTATGCAGTCACAGTCTGATTGACATAACCCCTCTGTTAACTTGCACTACTTATTTTCACTGGCTTTTTCATCATCATGAACCAGCACGGCATCTCACTCTGCTGGATCCATGCCAGTCCAGCAAAGTCTATTTCCTCAAAATGCAAGTCGATTGAAAGTAGAGTGGTCTACTCACTTTACCAAATGGTCTTTCTTTTCTTTGAGGGTAAAGCTGCCCACATTGTCCCAGCACCCCAGACAATCAGCTCTAACGTCATGGAGAAAAAGAAGGCTGCTCAATGCCGTGAGCTTAGTCAGTAAGTGTTTTGCTTTGGTCTAAGTGATATTGCTTGAACATTTGGCTACTGCACAAGTATTGCGCTATTTGCACTAGTCATACTATCTGCAATGTTCATTCCTTTTCTAAATATAAATAGACTACTGGGTCTGTTCCATTGTAGGACTAATATCTTCTAAATCTAGCAACAGTGCAGTAATGCTAGTATTTGTAGTAGTAATAGAATACCTACAGACCACACTCTGGTGTCAGCACTGTCCATGTCATTCTGTTTTCTGTTATACTTTTCCATCACTTTTGTCATGTTATACAGGATATTATGTTCTTCATGATATGCAGACTGTACTTCAATGCACTATCCATAATGATATTCACAGCAAGAAGTACATAGGTATAGATGAAGCCTATTAATTTTCTCTGTAATGCCTTAACTTAAAGCATTTATATTTACTTTTTCCCTATTAAACTGTGCAAGGCCTTTGTACCTATCATGGCTGCTATGTAAAATGGCACATTGAACATTTCTCTCCCAGCTGAGTTGGATCAAGGGACTGCAGCATCCCATTATCTAAGTTTATAAGATGAGTAATAATTTATTATATGGCTTTGCAGATAAGGTGAGTTTTATAGGCTTCCCACATCAGTGGTAGGGCCTCCTTTGGGAAGGAGAATAACCAAAATTATTTTCCATGCCTCAGCCTCAATGCTGATTGAGAGGTTAAGGTTAAACAGATTGTACAGTAGTTCAATGAGACAGTGCTTCATGCTGGCAAGGAAGCACCTGGCATATTATATGGCCCAATGGAGCTATTATTTTTCACCCTAGAGAGTGCCTTGAGGTTTTTCCCTGAAGTTATCTTTGATAGGAGGTCTCCCGGTCATCAAGGAGGAGGTGGGAAGAGGAAGGTTTCACTAAATTTATTTGCCGATATGTTGGCTATTACCTTTGTGGCTGGGCAAGTAGTTTGATAAGAGTGCTGGGTATTATCCTTAAGTTTTTGACACAGATTAAGAACAGCTTGTGTTTTTCTTTGGCAGATATGGTGATTTTCATTTCATACTTAATCTTTACTAATTTGATTTTGTTTTTAAACTCTTTGCTAACTTAATAAGTTTAATTATAAAGTGTGGGATTTTCGGTTTGTTCCTCAGAGAGAGCATTTTTTTTCTCTTGTGATACAGTTTAGACGAGGTTCTTACAAAGAGGTTTTTTCTAAACTTATCTCTGCATTTGTTTTGAATCAGGTTTGGGGTCCTAAAGCAAGTGTTAAGGTGAGAAAAGAAGCACTCAGTAAATGCATTTGTGGTTAGTACCAGGACTTCAAGGAGAAGGGATCTCGGGTCATTTTCTAATTGAAGTAAGTTGGTAATGATGGAATTTCTAAATATAAGCAGGATCTGTAGGGGAAAGGGCCGAATGTTAATAGTGAAAACCACTGTGTAATGATCAGACTTAACCAGAGAATGTGTAATTATAAGTCCAGAGCACGGAGGGGGTATATTTGCGATGACCAAGTCCAAAACATTGGAACCTCTAGTAGAGGAAAGTACAATCTGATCCACTGAAAATCAGTTTGCATTGATGAAGCCTAGGAAGCACTGAGCATATTTGTTTCTTGTACTGTAAGTACACCAATTTATACATGAAACAATTTTACATGACTTGATTTTGAGGAAACAAATTTGTTTAGATACAATTCATGAGTTAAGAAAAACATGTGTATGTTCCTTAGTAGTCCAAGATGTTACAGAGGCTTATGAATATTTACTACGATGTAAAGGAGTTCAGGGTTGTAATCTAACCATACAGGTATAAGCAATGGAGTCATGGAAGAAAATAGATACACCACCACTGGCTACAGACATACCCTCAGTAAGGGGCCTAAACAAGTGATAAGGGATGCACTGGGGAAAGGAAGGTGTGCTGCCTCAGCACTGGAATCATATCATAGTAGTGAAATAGATGTTAATATTTTACTGTGTCAGGAGGGTACTAGAGAGGGCAATTTGTTTAGGCTTCTAGATTTGAACAGCATTACATTTATGCTGTCACAATCTGATTTTTGCTAGACTGGTAGATGGAAAAGACTCAATTTGTCTAAAAAGGGCACTATAAAGGTAGTGAAAGTCTTGCCCAATATACAAAGTGTCCAAAGGAAACGTTCAGGCTATGCTTATCAAAACAGGTAGTGCTGCCAGCCATCTTAATCCAGGCTGGTGAACATTGGAACTCCTTGCAATGCTAGCAGTTACTAAGCCAATGGTTAAAGTCAATCATCTTTTACTTATACTAAGGCATCAAGGCATCAACATTATTCTATCTTTGCTATGCCTGATGAATAGAATATCTGTGTGTCTTGGTATCGCCTAAGATTACAACATTTCTTTATATTTTGGCCAATCAATGATGCCTTAAGGGTTCAGTTGGGTTAGTACAATGGCTTCTCTGGGCAGATCTTGTGAAACATGCGGATAAAGACGCAGTGTGTGCAGCGCCATTATGCTGCTGAGGAATCAGTGAGGCAAGCTTTCACCTTAGTAGCCTATAGGCTTGAGAAGAGACTTTTTAAGTATTTCAGCATAAGAAGCCTTGACTTTTGGTAAATGACATGCAGGTGCAATGTGGTTGTGGGCACTGATAACAATATGTGTGGTATACATGTGTATAGATAAAGCTGCTAACCTCCATCTTAAGCAAGTATTTGAATCCATTCCTTTCAACATCTTTGTTCAATAATTCTGGACAAAGACAAAAATAATGGGTGTAAAGCCCAAAATCACAGACATTTTTAAATATTACTCTAATTAACTTCAAAAGTTAATAGAACATGTTTTGCATCAGCATTTTCTGAACAACAGTGAAACTCAAATCTCCAGCATAATTGATTAACTGTACTCCTCGATGATTTCCCAGAAAAATAAAAAATTATATGAAGGAAAAGGCAAAAATATGTGGCAAAATCAAGGGCATTCTGCAAAATGAGTGACACTTGAGAGTTATGTTTGCACCTTTCACATGTAGACCGTAGTGGGGTAGCAGTAAATGGGTGTGAGTAAGCACTCAGCAATTAGTACACTACCTCTTGGTCCTTACTGCTAACAGACTGGCAACATAGAGTGAGGAAGTGGTCTGCAGAGCCATAATCATAGACCAAGGTCAGTAGATGGTGATCTTGTGTTGTATTAGACTGAGTAGAGTATGTGGCTAGCCACGTTCTTAGCAGGGATGGTTCATGATACAGAGATGCATGAGATTTATTCCAGTTGTTCCTTGCATTCACTGTGTCCTACTTTACTGCATGGGAGTTGCTATACAGGTATGAGTAGATGAAAGGTGCTACTTCATATAGCAAAGCAGGCTTAGACTTGGCTGGGTGGAAAACATCCCAGAATGAGCAGAACTTAGCTACTCAGCAGTTCTGTGGCACTGGTAGAACAATCATGCACTGGCATTAAAATATATAGGTACTGCGTGAGGAAAGTAAAGGGGGAGCTATGGCTATGGTCACAATTCAGTTGCAGAGGTTTGTGTCTGGGGAGTGCAAGACTAAAATTCAGTATTTCTGACATAGCATTAGTGGAGACGTCATCAGATCATATCCAAGTAAAATAAAAGCTGTGGTTGAAATGCCTAGTTTGGGTAATGTCATAGTGCTCTGACAAATGCCAGGCATGGTAAATTATTTGGGAAATTCATGCCAGCATTGTCAATGGTACTTCATCCTCTAACAGAACTGCTAAAGAAGAGATTGATCATAGACATGGGGATGATATCCAAGGGGTCTATGTTTGGCTATCAAATTAAAAAAAAAGTGAACAGCAGAACATCAAAAGATATACAGCAAACAGGACAATCAGCAAACTACAAATTCATAGAAAAAATGACATTGAATGGCTATAGTACACCAACATCACACACACAACCAACCAAAGTGGGAGGCTGCAAATGTGGGGGGCTGCACCACTACACCCCTCTAACTATATATACCAACTCCAAGATTGCACTACAGTGGGAAAAAGGGAACATTTAAAAGGTTTATCTTCACTTACCTTAAGTATCGACTTACTTCCTGGTTCTTGGCCAACTATGGCCATTCAATGTCGTTTTTTCAATGCTGCTTTATTTCGCTGATTGTCCCATTCGTTCTTTTCCATTTAGTGTTTCTTGGTTAACTTTTTTTTTAATTTGGTAACCAAACATAGACCCATCCCCAAGAACAGGCTTTCAAAAGAGTCAAGTCTATGTTACTGTCCACACCAATGCAGTGTTAAAGCAGATTTTAGTAACAGATTGATGGCAAACTGAATTTTGTAGCTTCTGTATGAGAACAATAACAAAGACTAAGAAAAGAACAGGGAAGTGTGCATTTTCTTTTCAATTTTAACATCTAGATATGTTACTTTTGCTAAGTTGTTATTGCTTACTGTAGAGCTGTTACTGCTTACTGTGCAATGTTTGATGCATAAGTTTAAACAGTGAACGTACATTTATCTTGTACAAGAATTTAAATCTGATGGTGTTCTGGTTGTGTACCATTGCTATCCATTAGGCAGCACTCTCCTGAGCTGTGTGTCATGCAGGAGTTGGGCACAGCATATTCCAAGGTCACAAGTCAACACCAGGATAAACTATATCCCTAAATGTAAATAAATACCTATTCATACCTTACATCTCCTTACGCTCCCTTCTTCATCGCTTCCTTATTTCTATCAATTTCTCTTCTCCGGCTTTCTCTCTACATATATCATAAGCCTGGTTTTCTCTCACTTTCATATTGCAGTTCCTGTTTGTATTATACTAGCATACCTTTAATTTCTCAGTAAACTGGCTAATTCAATCATTATCATAGAATATCTATTCTTAACCAACATTTTCATATTATGTCTAATTTGGTATAATTATTTATAATGTAGTTGTTTTTTTGTATTATTTTTAAAGACTGTAAAATTATTGTTCCTAAAATGTTTTGTAATACTTTGAGCTTTTCTTCCTGGGCCTCCACTGAAAATGGGCTCCTACCAAGTCAGACATTCATGGTAATCAAATGTCAATAAATGAATAAATTATTTGTTTAATCCTGGACTATAGCCTCTGTGGTTCCACATACCATCCTCAAATATTGAACTATGATGCCCACTTGGTATTACATGATCATTCAGTCCTTCCATAGCATAGTCTTGGAACAGCTTGCTACAATCTCCACCTCCTAGCTGCACTGCGACGTGCTTTGCTGCAACAACTTGGCCTTTCCTCCTTCTCATGGTATAGTATAGTGTGAGTAGTGTGAGTGTGTGTGTGTGTGTGTGTGTGTGTGTGTGTGTGTGTGTGTGTGTGTGTGTGTGTGTGTGTGTGTGTGTGTGTGTGTGTGTGTGTGTGTAGTGTTTTGCAGAAATAAATAGGTATTCTATAGGTAATACTATTCTCACTGCAGCCGAGTTTGTTGCCTGAATGTTAGAGCATCTTACATCTGCCTATAGGATCACAGACTCATTGGAATTGACTTGGATAATGGCCCTAGTGCCCTTAATATCATAGCCAAGTCATTACCCTTATGTACATGATCAGCACCTATTGCCCCTGTCCAAGAGGGACAGAGGTGGAGCTATTCTGGTGAAATTACAGTCACCTATCCAATCGTACTAATTGCATCTAAGGACGGCTAATGAGGCACTCTATTTGACATGATATGGGAGTCTGTTCCAAAGATGTGTTAAACTGTGGTAGACAATTGTCTCCTTCCAGCAGATTGTATTAATGTCAAATGTCAAATGCCAAATTAAGGTCTATACAGCGAGTAGCCCGTATACCATTTGACTTATGGATATGCAGCATTTCTAATACAGCAGAGTTAGCCATTGCCTCATATGCAAGCCTGAGATCACCTCTGAGTAATCTATATGTCACACACAAAAGTGACAGTGGTATCAGATGATCACCCTGAACAGATGTTGAAGACCTGAATTCTTGTGAGGAAACGATGTGGTCTCTCTAACTGTCGCAAGAGCTTGGAAAGGTACATACCAAAAGAGCCATTGCACTCAACTATTGGTTTGCAGAGGGAAGAGGACATGGAGGTTATAATGTCTACTTTTTTCAGAGACAATGCTGTCACTTATTACATGAACATGATAGAATACTCTTTTTTACCACTGCAGAGACATGCATGATGATTTATGGTAAGTTAGCAGTCAACCTGTGTACCCATGTCTCCCACCCCTGAGTATGTATGTCAAGTGTTGCTATTGATGTAGTACTTGGCAGAAACATCACTATTACTGAAAGTAATGATAATACATATATTTGCTTTGCTTTTAAGGCCATGACTTTGGCAACAATAGTTTGTTCAAGTAAGACCCCCATGTATGTTGTTGATCTACTTTGGAGATTCTATGACCTCTCCCAGTTTGCAGGCATCAGCAAACATTGTCAGCCACAGAAATGTACTTTATGCCTGTATTTTATAGAAATTTATTCCAAACAGTACAGGACCCATGACTAAACTCTGTGGAACATCACTGGTTAGAACTTGACTATTGGAGGTGAATTCCCCTATTTTGACTATATGACCTCTATCACTGAGGCAATGAAAAACCCCTCCAATGATATAAGGGTTGATCCCTAGTTGGGTGCATTTGTTAATGATGGCTAAGTAGTGGATAGTGTCAAATTCTTTGGTTAAGTCCAGGTAGGCTGTTTGCACAGACTTCACCTCATCCAGATCCGAGGTGACTATCTGAAAGATGTCCACCAGGTTTAACAGGCATGATCTCCCTTTGGCAAATCCAGACTGTGTAGGGTCAACTCTGTGGAGCTTACCAATATCTTTGTTGATAAGGTCCATGATGATTTGCCCCATGGCCTTGCAGATATGGCTAGTCAGGATAATAGGTATATAGTTTCCAGGGTCAGTGGATGCACCACCTCTGTGTAAGCAGATAAAGGTGGCTGTTTCCAGTCATCTGGAACAAAGCCGATGGTTACACTATGAATGCAAAGAGTTCCCAATGGTGTTAGTACTCCAAGTTGGAGCTCATGTAAGACTCAGCCTGTGATGTTATCATGTTCCATAGATGCTGTGTTTGTGTCCATAGAGGGGCCATTTTCAACCTGTTCTTTACAGATACAAGGTAGGAGACAGGTGGAAGGGATGGCATGGGATACATGTGGTGGGGACAGGGAGTGATGGTTTCACAGAAACTGTCGGCCAAGAGGTTGACAGTTTCTTTATATGAGGTATCATTAACCATGAGTTGAGCACACATGTGGGCCTTTTCTTTTGGGTTACAGATATAACTATAGAATGGCTTGTGGTTTTCTTTTGGAGGACTTCACAGCAGTTATTTGCTAGCTTAAGCTGAGGAGGGAGTGTTTCCAGTTTAGGGGGGCTCCATCTCTCCTACCCTTAGACAGCAATGTCTTCCTATTACTATAAAGCCTGTTACTGGCAGATGTCCACCAGGCAGGTTTGCTTCACCATGAGGAGCTTGTTGTGCTCATGTCAGGTACAGCTGAGTCAATGCAGTCATACAGGTGGTTGTATAAAGCATTGGTGTAGAGCTCGGCATAGTTGACAGTTATATCTGAGGGAGAAGGTGCAGCAAAGCTATTTATACCAACTGATAGGGGGTTATAGTCTGGATTGGTGAATGTCTTTAGTGTATTTGCTGCAAGGAGTGGGGTGTCAGGTGTGATGCCTACTTTAAGACCGATTTGAGGTCAGATCTCACCAGGGAGGACCTCACAGGTGGGCTGTTACAGTGGTTGCCCATATTGGTAAGCACCCAATCAAGTATGTTAGCTCCACTTGTGGGGGTGCCAACCAGTTGGTCCAGGGCATTAGAGATAATGAAATCCAGTAACTTTTGGGCAAGTGAGTTTAAGCACAACTAATCTACCCAGTGGGTAGTAAAAGTCACCCAAACCCATGATGTCCAGCTGTATCTTGATAGACTTGTGTAGATCCAAATAAGCAGAGTGGGTGTCCTGATTCATGGAGGGGCTCCTTTAGCCAGCGATGACTTGAATAGGTGCCCCTCAGTCAACAGCACCTGAAGTGTACCCATGGAATCATACTGTGTAACCAATGTGGGTGTGTATGTATCCTTAATGAATACTTATGCACCACCAACATTAGCTTGCACGCCTTTGGTTTGAGGGCTGCACATGTGGATGGAGGTGTAGCCTGGTATGGCTGTGGTGCTCTCCACAACCTTGAACCAGGTGCCTGTGACTGCACAAAGGTCTGCATGTTCCAAGACGAGGACAGCTTCCAGTGAGTGCAATTTCCTGTTGACACTCCTAGAGTTTAGCAGCATAACATTGAGGTTGTTTGTACATGGAGTGTTTACACTGGAAAATTCATCCTCGAGACACCACCTAAAAAGGGCACTATGGGGGGTGACAATAGCCTTGGCCAGTATCTGATATCCCAGGGGTGATAGATGAAGACCATCTGATAGACAGTGGATCCCCTTAGACTGACACCAGATGCTAAGCTTATTATTGAAGTCAATCATTTTCTGTTTGTATTGAGGCATCATCCTCGCTGAAGGTAAAATGCAGCTGATGGCCAACAGCATACCTGCCTGAAACACATAATGTGAGTGTTCAGTCATGTCTGTCATCACACAGTTTAGAGAGGTATGTGTCAAGTCTCACACAACAACAGGAACTATGATGTAGTCATAACAGTACCTGTTGTTAATAGATTTAACTGTATATGTGATACGCCATATCCTGGCACCTTACAGACAACTGACCGTGACCTTTATCATATCTAGCCTGGTGAGAAGACATCAGTGTGACTCACAATGTAATCACCTATGACTGATATGTTTTATTTTTGTGTTTTGCGATAAGAGTTTGACCAGTGAGGCAACGGTGCATTAGCTATTATGTGTACTGTGTTCTGCAGAGGTAGTTTTATGTGTACTATGCTTGGGTTTCTGTTTGTGAGGTGTTTAGGTATGTTTCTGGTACAGACCTCCACATATGTAGGTATGTGTGATGTGGGTTTGGGTGGAGTAGGAGGTTAGGTGGGCATTTTGGCACCCCACTCATTCTCATATGTACTGTCAGGAGTGTGAGACAGCATGGATTCAAGGATTTTAATGTAGATGCCTCTCACAAATCTTGAGTTTGTGTGGAGTAGTAGTAGAGGTTTGGGGAGACTGTCCATATCTCTGTAACAGTCAAGAATAATGCCATTAGCAATAGATTATTGCTTGTGATTGTGCATACATCACAACAGGCCATGGTTAGGCAGTGGCCTGACAGATGCTTACATGTAGCATGTTATTACTTTTATGGTGTCATTCTAAGGTAACACAGTACCTGACAGTGTGGGATAGCATGGTAGAGTGATTACACTGCTTTACCAGGCTTGTGGCACTTGAATGAATCACAATCCTGTTACTAGTCATGGTCGCAACAGCCTACTTACAAATGTGACAATGTACAACTCCAGCAAAGTAAGGGTCATGCTGCTACATGCTTGGGGTTCACAGCCTCAGACACACTCTCTGTAGGCACTCTTTGCAGTGAAGATGTGCATGTCTGTGTATGCACAGAAAACCTGTCCAACTTTGCTGTCATTACTTTAGCCTTGCAAGACTACAATGTCCATCAAACAACCAGACAGCATATGTATGTTGTGTGAAATGATGTGGGAACACTGTTTAGTGTTCTGGAAACATAAATGTACAGTATAACATACCTAGAACATGTGGAAGGGACAGAGACATTGCCCAAAGGTGGCCACCCATCTGCACTAGGCCTTACATCCATGTCATGCAGATTATCACCATTATGCTGTTGAAGGCCAGGATGAATGAATTGCTGTAAAACTGTCACCTAACATGGATCACTGTCACTGTGGAGCTTTATGCAGCAACTTTGGACATCTATGTCACCTGAGACTCAACCTTATATTGTGATGCAGCAGCTGTGCTCCTGATCACCATTAGGTCGGTACCCTGGTCACATCCTTCAGGCCTCGTAACCCAAGGCATAATACATGCAAATGTCAAATGATTAGTCTTTTTGCTAATGAAGGCATCTAAAATGCTACAACAAGCTTAAACAGCCTTGCATCATGTGTGACAAGTGTGTGGATCAACAAACAGGCTGTGGGCCACTTCATATATTGAGCTTGGTGCTAACATTTTGCTTCTGGTGAGAGACAAAGAATAGGAGCTTTGTATCCCACTACAATGAGGCTGTGTTAAGACCAGCAGTAGTAGTAGCCAAGCAGCAACAATTCAGATGACTCCCGTCTTATCATCATTCTTCATAAGGTAAATGTTCTTTCCCAGTATGCACTGCTTCATTAGTGTGTAATTTCAGAATAACTGCATAAATACACAATTCTTAACTTTACAGGGTGTATGTATTACTTTCCCACCCCACTCATAACATATGTATAAACAACAGTGCCAACCAAATAGCAGGGTACTCCTACAATTGTCAACAAAAGAAGTATCCAGGAGACCTATGTGCATAGTTAATACAGAGCATTAAACCCTTGCTGTACTCTACATCCTCTATAGGTGTAACACAACTGGAGATCACTGGCATGTCATCATTATCTTTCTAAGAAAGGCTTACTGATGTAATCCCCATCCCCCCTAAGTATAGTCAAACATATGTATCATATTGAAAACAAAATGGTTACATACCTGATGGAGTACAAAACTCCTCTGTTGAAAAATACATCTATATGAGTACTGTGTGAATGAGTTAAAAATAGAAAATAACTCTCATACACAATGGATCCTCTTGCTAGGTGTTTGTTTTTTTAAGATGGGTCTCATTAGCAGGTGATTGCCTCTGAACCAATCTGTGGTTCAAGAACATTACATGCAGCATACACAGCTGATTTGTGGTATAATCAGTCAATCCCATGCAACTACTTAATAATATATAAGGCCTCAATGTAGATTCCATCCCCTTTCTCGTATTTGGGATGGGAATTACCAGGGTAGGGATTATGTCATCACAGAGGAAATGTTTGTAGCAGCTACTTGTTACATACAGATGTGTGTGATACAGGCTTGTGATACAGGCTGAAGCTGCTGCAGGCAATAGGCATAGTTATAGAGGCTGCAGAATGTACAGGGCAACAACACTTAATAATAACTGTGTGACCTGTGGCAGCCTTGTAGTACAACCAGAGCCTGATTGAGGGAACCCGTCCTACAGGAATATAAGGTATGTATTTAAGGTAAGTATGCTAACCAAAGGTATCATTAACAGAGTGAAGGGAAACATGCTTGTTGTATCCTAGAACAAGGTAGGGGGATACATTAACCATTATGTCAACCAGTCAGATAACTGCCAAGTCATGTGTAATGTTATGGTGGTCATCTGGAACATGTGTGCTATGGGCTCTATATATGTATGTAACTTGTGCTGCTGTGGTTGTCTCTAATATCACTAGCAAATCATTGTGGGCTGCAGTCTGCTAAGACTGGGCCTCATTTGAATTACATACTTCAAAATCCTCTGGAAATTCATATTGATGCATGACCTGACATTCAATGCACATTCTGGTGTTGTAATAGAAATAGTTTAAATGTGGTCCTATCTGTAGGCCTTTGACTGCCATTATTTAGAAGCAGGCATACAAACTGTACTGCTTTGAGTGGGTAAACAGGTGACGAGGTAGTCACACATTTCAGAATTTATACTGGTGATGTACACAAACATGTATTTTAAATGCCAGACACAGCTGTATTTGAACCCAGGACCATGTGAACCAAACATTAATGTTTTTATAGCATTTAACAGACTAAGCTACTAAATCACTCTTATAGGAGGTATATTTTTACATGTTATACATATAATTGTACATTTGCCTGCTGTTACATACCTTACTAGTATCTGTTATTATGTATATGGCTTTATAGTGATGTATTTCTCTACCAGAAACACAGTTGCACTCTTATTTTTCCATTAGTCATGTAGCAGGTGTATCTTTACATGTTGTAGATATAATTGCACAGTTACCCACTGTTAGATACCTCACTTTCATCTATTCGTATGTGTATGGCTTTATAGTGATGTATTTCTCTACCAGAGTCCCAGTAACACTATTATTTTTCTATTAATCTCATAGCTATTTGCATGATGTGGCAAGATGAGCTGCATGGCTTAAATATGTTTAATGACAGGAGCTTGACAATTACTAAGTTTTGCTTAAAACACATGTGTTAACTAACAGCTGTGTGGCTTGGAAGGTTAATGCACTGTTCTACAGGTGTGATAGTCCTTGGTTTGAAATAGGGTGCAGGTGTATGTTTTGAACATGATTAATATTTTTTCAAAAGCATATACAGTATCAATATCCACCAGTTAGCTTAGCTACATTTTTTAAAGAAAAAAAAATGGGAAAATAGGGCAGTGGTGAAATGGGATGCAAGCAGGGAGAAAAACATAGTGAAAGGCAGGTAGGTATGTGCAAGGAAGGAATAGGAAAAAAACATAGCTATCCATTTCTTGTACAGCAACAACTGTGCACTTTAACATATTTTGTAGCTGAATTTGGACTGTCACCCCAGAGACAGGGATGAGAACAACATAAGTGCATTGTCAAGGCAATTGGACCAAATTAAGTGTGTCCAGTAAACACGTGTGTGAAATGGAGAGCTAAGTATGGGATGTTTTGGTTTTTTTGGGGGGGAGAGTGGAATTCTGGGGAAGGGACATAGGTATGCATGGGGGAGGTAAGTTGGGAAGGTGAGGAAGCTTTTGCAGACAGACAAGGCAGACAAGACAGCAGACAGAGTTGGTGTGTGACACAAGAGGGGGGTGAACACCTTTGTTGGGGTGGGTGTTGTGGAATCCCAGTCCCATGGACATCATACATGGTAGTAGCGTGACTCAAGTCCTCACTCATGGGACTGTCAGCATTGCACCTTCACTGTCCCTGTGGAAGCAGTGGTCAACACCAGCACCTGAGGCCAGACAGCATGTTCTCCATCCGGTGTCGATGTGCACAAACAGTTTGGGGCAGCAGTCCACACACCATGCCTGGC
Organism: Protopterus annectens; assembly: GCF_019279795.1. Taxonomy (NCBI): domain Eukaryota; kingdom Metazoa; phylum Chordata; order Ceratodontiformes; family Protopteridae; genus Protopterus; species Protopterus annectens. The sequence continues at coordinate 363,440,096 of NC_056745.1, forward strand.
AGTTCATTGCGGGTGACATAAGCAACCCCTCCACTTCCACTTCCACCTGTGGTGCAGAACTACCCAATGGAGTAGGTAGTGCAGGGGCAACAGAGGGGGGTGTCACCAGGCTGAGACCCAGATGTACTGGACTCTGGTGCCACAGCTGGAGGAGCCAAGGTAGGTGGATCACCTGGAACTGGCCTACCTTGTCCCACTGTGGTAAATTAAATATAAACATAAGGTAAAAATAAACATAACCAAACAAATGTAATTAACATACTAGATAAAAATAATGAGTAATGGAAAGAAGTAGAAAAGAATATAATGAGGAACACAACAATAAATAATATAAATGAAAGTTTTTTAACAGCAACATAATATTAAATTATACATAAGGCCAACATAAGAGGTAATTACAAATAATATATTAATATCAAATTATAATAATAAATATAATTAATAAATAAAAGAAGAGAAGACTGGGGTGAGATATACATAAAGAACATTAGTAACTTCACAGATAATATAACTGCACAGACTACTACTACATACTTCTAGATATGTTAGATTTTAGTTGTGAGAACAGCAACTGCTTATATTGTATAGATGATGTTGCATGTACATAGCTGTCAACCTGTTAGCATGGGACACTATGGGCCAAGCCATACCAAATAGTGGTACAAAGGTACTACTATAGGAAACATTTTTACATAGTGTCCTCATACATTAGTAGCAAGGTGTTCTGATAACAGATTTGCCATTAAATCACATTCCAAGTGATGTCATTTATCTGCAAACCAAAGGACTAGACATAAGGTGCAGAAGTCATTACATTCTGCAAAAATGGTGACAGTTGAGAGGTATGTTCGTATCCACTAATTACACCAGACAGCTGGTGTTTCTCAGTCGGCTGCCATGGGATTGGAACCCACAAGAAGTGACTATACAGGAATAATGTGGACTTTATTTGACAATAATGAATTATCAAAGTACCATCTCCTTTAAAACTTTTATTGAGACATGTTGTGTGAAATCATGGTGTCAGACTGGAAACCACAAGCAGTGACCACAAGAATACTGAACACTTTATTTGAAAAAAGTAATGATCAAAGAACCATCGCCTTTTACACTTTACTGCTTAATGTCACCTCATAGCTGGCATTTACACACATATATGGCTCTCTGTTAACTTACTTGCATACCCTGTTCATTTACTGAGTGCTATCTACAGCATATTTCAGAAAAAAATATCAGAACACAAGCTTGACCCTTAATCTGGGTATTGCACTACATTTATTTCTGACATTTGTTGGTGCATTATTTTTTACTTCACATGCAACATTTGACTGGTGTCAGATTAGAACACACATGCAGTGAATACAGGAATAATGAACACTTTAATTGAAAACATTACTTATCAAAGCACCATCTTCTTCTACAGTTCACTCATAATGTTGCTTCAAATCTGGCATTTAGACTCATGTATGGCTGTCTATGACTTCTGTTAACTTAACCATATACCCTGTTCATTCACTGAGTGCTAGCTACAGCATATTTCAGAAAAAAATTATCAGAACGCAAGCTTGTCCCTTAATCTCGGTATTGCACTACATTTATTTCTGACATTTGTTGGTGCATTATTTCTTACTTCACATGTAATGGTTGACTGGTGTCAGATTAGAACCATAGCTCTCAACCTCTTGGCACAAAAAAATCTGGGCAAAGCTCCAAAAATAAGGGCAAATGTTAAATATTAATCTTATAAACTTAAAAAGTTGCCAGAGTGAAAGGTCTTGTGTTACCATGCATTTTCTAAAGATTATGAAGTCTGAAACTCAAACGCCTTTCATTATATAATGAATTCAGTCCTTAATGATTTGCCACAAAAATTCAGAAAACACAAATTTTATGAGGAACCGACCAAAAATATGAGACAAAAATCTGGGCATTCTGTAAAAATCTGGACAGTTGAAAGGTATGATTAGAACACATAAGCAGTGAATACAGGAATAAGTACCACTTTATCTGAAAACATACTTATCAAAGCACCATCTCCTTTTAAAATTTATTAATGTTGCTTCAACTCTGGCATTTAGACACACGGATAGTGCTCTAAGACTTCTGTTACCTTAACCATATACCCTGCTCATTTATTGAATGCAACCTACAGCATATTTCAGACATTGAGCAGACCAAAACAGTGACTTTTAATGTTTGTGGATCACAACATTAACTGATGGTTGGAAGCTATGCTACACAGCACTGCATATGTACTTGCTTTAAATTGCTTTACCATTTCAGATATGCACTGATATATTAATAAAGATGTAGGATGTTCCGGGTATTTCATACCTGACTGTTAGGACTGCAGAGTCTATATTTACTCTACTGCATTATTAAGTTATGTATTAAATTATTACTTTGATGATTTTCTTATTTACACACTTACCTCATCCTGGCCAAATGCCCAGTATCGGACTGCACATTGTGAACCCTCTCTTCTGCAGCTGTGGTAAGAGAAACAAACCATTACGCATACTGGTTTTGCACACATTCAGCTTGTATATTTATAAATTACTGGAAAACATACTTACATATCTGTGGGGTGCACCCATCCCTCACTTCTTGGAGCCAAGTGTCCAAGGTAACTCTCTTCCTACATTTCAGGTCATCATAGTGGTGATGACACTGCTCACCAGTGTGGGGGATACCAATAACACTGGTTAGGTCCCTGGCCAAATCATCCCAGGCCTCAAACTTGAACTCTGAGGCTTCGTACTATCCCTGCAAGCTGGAGTACATATCTTTCTACCACAAGTCCAATAAACACCTTGGATTCCTACACACCCCCTTTTGCACCCTAAATTGTGCTCTCTCACCAACTCCAGCAGCCATACCCACAGTCAAGGTCAGTCTCCAAGAAATGATGTGAAATTCCCACATACTGGTCTTTATATAGCTGCATTCCTGCCATGCATATCATATTGTAAGTTTCAAAAAAAGTACCACATCACTTAACATCATGCAAACTCACACAATCCATTTTAAGTGAAGCTTAGCAATGCGCAAACTTGAAAGACTGTTAACCATGTTTAATCACTGCTTAGCATTCTGCAGCTTTTCTAACTGTTTCTAAATGTAACAATTATTTAATTTAAAGTCAACTGATGTTTCATCACCTGACACAGTTTCACAGCACTATATGTAAAAAGCATTACTAGCCAGGACACGAACCCAAGACCTACTGTGCTGTAGTGCATGACTCAACCTATCTAGCCACTGGGATACTGAAGGGAACTGAAATATGTTCAAATATACTGCGAAGGTGCCTGTAAGTGTAGCGCAGCTTGGCTGCGTGGATTTCCTCATTGCTAAGTATGGCAGAACTGCAACAATTAAATACATCCACTTTCTATTTTTAGCTGTCTAGATTATGTCTACTGCTTAAGAATGCAGCCCCCTACATGAGGGGTGCAGTGGGGCTTGCCCCCTACATTAAAAATGTTTTCAGTATTTTGAGAGTCAGTCTTTTGGTTTGTCAGTGTTCTGAAGTAGACCCCTGTGCTAATACAGTTTCACCTCAAAGTAATAACTCCTGTAAATCTACAAAGTACAAGATACCCTGAACAAATATGTTTATTTTGAAGAGTTCTTTAATTCCTCATTTGTACATATGTTATTGATATTTTGTAATACTGGCTATACTACACACTTGCGCAAACATAAATGCTGCATGTATGATTTGATTCAAAACCACTATCTCTTTCAAGGCAATGTTATGTTTTTATTTCTCTTTAAATGTTAACTTGTCTTCTCTTGCCTTCTATTGTAAATCTACATTGTGGCTGAAAAGGATCCTCTTTGCATCAGTCCTTTACCCCACTAAACAAGAAAAAAAAGTATAAATGAATAAATAAATAAATAAATAAATAAATAAATAGAGACTATTACCAAAAATGTAAAATGTGTCTGCAAAGGATATTATGGAATAATGTGGAGAATACTACATGGGAATTACCATTATGTCTGAGACACTTAACATCACTGTTTAGACGTGTAAAGGTCCAAGATGAATAAAAGCATAAAAAAGAAATATGTCCTTATTGTTATGAGCAGTATTTAGACAAATAGAAATTGGGAGATACCATGCATATTCTGACACATATGTGATTTATTAAACTTTAACACTCAGTAGAAGAGTAGTCATATCTCATTGATAAAAAAATAGATACTGAGTTAGAAGACAAGAACAAATAATGCTATACTTAATAAGTGTGATCCTAGAGGTTTCATTAAAACTAGACAGCCCTAGGATGGACTGACATAGTAACTCCTGTAGAAGGGGCACAGAAGTTGCACATCCCTCAATTAATTTTAAGCTAAGAGATAGTCAAAAGAGTTGAATAAATAATTTGGCACTTTTTATAAAACATCCAAACAGAAAAGCGTTTCCTGGAATATTACTAAACCAAATAAAAACACAGAAGAAAATGTCAAGGCCATGTGAAATAAGAATGCAAGCTAAATTACACCCTTGAAAATGTTCAAAGAAAATACTTCAGAATGCACACTTTCCCCTTTTCTGTTTAACATATAGTGTTTCAATGTTCTGTACAGAATATCAGAGATACAGTGAACAGATAGTAGACATCATTAGGTAAACACAATCACTAAGTAAAATTTTTTGCAGATGATCTGAAATAAAGATTGCAAAATTTCCTTTAAAAAGCTTTGAAATGCAGTAGAGAGTTATGGAGTGTTATCAGGACATAAAGAAAATGAAGAAATAGAGAAAATATTTCTTTCCATTAATTTCTGTCCCATGAAAGCAACCAGAAGCTGATGTCCATGCAAACGATTAAACTTGTTTTCTACATATAACTATGTCTCTCTTCTTCAGTTATACAATTTAAATAGGAATTTGGTTACAATCAAACTAAACAAATACGTTTTTATAATCGCAGACTATTTAATTTGCATACAATGAGCTAATAGCAAAAATAAAGTGGCAACTATCACCCAGGTTATTGCATCCCAAGAATGTTTCATCTTTATTGCCACCTTAATATATGATAAAAAATTGTAATACCACAATAAGATGTGTTTAATGGGAAGAAAACCAGGGTATCACATGAGCAAGCCCACATTTAATTGTGTGATTGAATATAACAGACTTGAAAGTAAATGCACTTGTATGTGTGGATGTTTACCAACTTACACTGGTGTAATGAACACTATAAGTTCCCATGGGAAACACCAGAGTAAGCATACCACTTCATCCCAACACCTAAACTTTAAACCACACAACACAAAAGTAACACAGAGAATTCATGTTTTAAAACAAACACTTGAGTGTGCACATATGCATACATGGTTCAGTTCTTTATATCAGTAGTGCTTTAGTTCAGTTTTTCTTTGCTACATCAGACCTTAGCCACTTGAATGCTGTAAAGTGTGTAAATATCTGTAAAGTGATGTGCTCCATCCAGCTAGACTGACCATTTGTGCAATTTTTTTGCAAAGTTTGGCAAATCAGTTTTTATTTTATTTGCAGCTTTTTCTTATAGGTTCATAGGTTCATAGATTAGTACTAAGCTAACCGCCCTTGCGAGCCATTTTAAGCCTAGCCAATTATCTCATGTGAGACTCAGACCCTGCACCTTGTGTTTATAAGGCAAGCACCTTAACAATTAGGCCACCCTCGATGTGCACAGCAGAAATATTTAAAACAGAGCTTCCTTATTTCCATATGGGATGTATTTTTGCAGAGAATAGCATTCAGTGGTGTAAGGAAAATATTTCCTTTTTCCCACTGTTGTGTGATCTTGGAGTCAACATTTATACGTAGCAGGCATATGGGGCATGTAGGAAGAGGAAGCTTGTTCCCATGTAAAAACATTTTTTTTCTTTTTTCATTAAAGGGTTTTGGTGAGTTTGGCAAAGCCCTATGTGCTGATGTTTTCTGACTTGCTATGTCAGTGCTCAATGTTGTGTTACTCGAACAAATTATATAGATTCAACATACAAAGATATTTAGATAAATGGGCTTCAGGAAACAAAACTATATTCCCTATTAAATTTATCTGGCTAAGTATTAGTGTGCATAGAGGAAAAAGAATATTCTTAAAATAGCAAAAATATAGAAAAAATATATTCATAAAGTTTTGGAGAAATAAAGCAACATTTTCCCCTCTGGCAGAAAAATATATGATGCAAATATTGGCATCAGAGCTCACAAAGCTGTTAAAGAAGGAAAAAACGACTTTGTTTAGATGGCAAAAAACTCAAAAGTAAAAACAATCATTCTTTGCACCTTTAAGTACAAGAGAACTTTTACTTGAGGGATGAATATTTACTTTTATAAAGTGCTAAGAAAAAGATGTATAACATTGTAACTAAACCCTCAGGGTACTTAGGAAAACATATTCAATGCATAAAATGTTTTGAAGAAGACCTTCTGCACTAAAAAGTGAGCAAAAACTCAGTATATCCACAGATCATCGATGATCCATGTCACTCTTCAGAGGCAGAAGTTTAGATATGTGGGGAACAAAATACAAACTCTGGTATCAAGGTATCTAAGAGGAGAAAGAAATATGGGCACAGGTGTCTAAACTTAAAATAGATGCATCAAACAAGGTAAAGGCAACAACTACTTGTTTTGAAGCACATTTATCTGCAAGTTGAATATTGATATATTTATTTAGTTTGCTTACCAGGGTATTGCTCTGATCACAGCAAATCATTTGCAGGCAAAGCCCTTATTACTCAGCTAAGTGAGCTGGACCAAACTGACTGTTTTCAGCGATGGCCAACTTCGTGAATTTAAACAAAACACATTAAGTTGTATAAATATAAGAAATAATGACAAGATAAGCTGGGATAACAAAGTTACATGGAAATAAAAATATAATTGAAAAGCACACATTAATTATGTATACATTTTTTCAGACTACCAGGGAGTCAGCTGATACAGCAGTGTACAACTCAAATAACCAAAAAGAGTTCACCCAACAGTGGCACTAATAAACCAGTCCCAGAAAAGAAACCACTATTCCACAGCAAGTGATTCAAGGCCAAAAAGCAATTCTTTAGCATATCACTGATTCATTCTTCGCTTTTGTCAAACATAAACGGACTTTGTCTGACAGAATAACACATAACACATGAAATATACATTCATTATACAAAATGTAACAATCAATAAAAAACCTAAAAACTAACCATGTGTTCAGTAATATTATTAATATGTGGAAGAGTGGTTTCTTTTTGATACATCAGTGTCTTTTCAAAGATAATGCACATTAGTGTATGGAATGTGTGAATTTGTACTCATTTTCAGTGATATTCTATCATCTGTATGACATTTTATGCTTCCCCTTCTCTTCTGCTCTTACAGTTAGGACCCTGCATTGGCTAGAATGGCAGTTACAAAAAAGAGGATAGCTGTTGAAAATGCAGAGTAAATTATAAAACTAAGTATATGCATTTAGGAAATGTCTACATCAGTGTTTAGAGTTTGATGCAAATAGATGACAAAAGAATGAAACTGCATATTAGGCTCAAGTAATTGCATGTTGGCATCTGTAGGTGGGATACCTGCTTCATACTCATCACAGTGAAAACAAACTAGTAGACTTTTGGCTCAGAAACTTCTAAGCTAGCTGCTGGGATATGACAAAGAAAAGAGGTTAGAACATTGTTAAAATGGAAAAAAAACACAAGAAGCATAGACCAGAAAACATTAAAATTTAAAGGGAGATGAAATTATGTAAAGAAATTAAAGGCTGCATGTGACCCAGAGCAAGAAAACAAAGAAATACATATACAGCTAGAAGACAATATGATAACTGAGATTGGTTCAAGTAAAGCAACTTAAAGGGATAAATGCAATGACAATATGTATTGAAATTATATAAAACATGCAAAGGAAAAGAACAAAGAAGAAGAAGCATAACAAAGGGTGTAAAATAAATAACAGGACAGAAGAAGTGACATAACAGGAATGGGTGTACACAGGTATGAACTAAAAAAGAAAATGAAAATATAAAATGTACAAAAAAAAAAAAATAAAATAAAGGGATCTTTACCCCACCACACACACACATTTCTGAAATGAATGCAAGTGCAAGCAGGGAACACAGGAATCAAACACTGAGATCAGGGAAACCTTACACTGTGTTCTTAGTCGGTGAGCAACATGTTGAAAGCAGTGTTACAGTAAGGTGGTACAGTGGGTAATGTTGCCACCTCAGCAACAGGTTCTCTGGTTTGATTCTCAGCTCGGTGTCTTCTGTACAGAGTCTGCATGCTCTTCATGTGGATTTTCTCCGGGTACTCCTCCCACATTCTAAAGATATGCAGTAGGTAGACTGGATACTTCCAAAGACATGTAGCAGGTAGAACTAATACTCTAAAGTGTTTGTAGATGTGAATGTGCATGTCCGTGGTATGGAAAATCAACCGCATAAGGGCTAGCCACCCAGCAGTGTGAACATCGGCTGTAGATAATTGTCACTGTTAAAGTGATATTGCAATCCCAATTTCAAAAATGGATCATGGATGGATTTTGAATGCAGTGATACATTGTCATTGAGTGACATTCGTGAGCTTCATGAAAGTATACAAACAAATGTTTAAACATCTGAGTCAGTGGTTTGCAGACATTTTTTAACTGAGAACTATAAATAACTTCTTTCACTCTTATAAATTAAGTGCCAGGCATACACATTTGAGTAGTAATATTACTTGATATGCATGTATATTTTAAATATGTAAAACAAAAAGCCACGCTAGGAAAACCAGAGACAAAGAATTTCTATTCCTGACCATCTTCTTTTTCAAGTGTAACAAAACTTTAATAATTCTGCTTTTCATCCAAAGGACTGTATCAAAAAAACACATTTCCAAAATTTAAGTAAAAATGCTCCAATCAAATATCAGGAGCAATAAAACAGTTAAACACTCAATAATTAAGCCCATAAGAAATTAAGCCCATAAGAAACTTTTAGGAAACTTAAAAAAATGTGTAATTTATCAAAACAAAACCAACCATTAAAAGGATGTAAGCTAAAATACTATAAAAATACTATAAAGAATATAATAAAAATGCTAAAATTACTTAATATAGCTTTACATTGTTTAAATGTTTTTAGCCCTTAATTTTTTTGTCATTAAGGAAACATTTGATATTAATAACTTCATTTAGTCCAGGTTGTTGATCAGCTTGTAACTTAATTTGCTGTAAAGTCTCCTTTTTCTTTATACAGTTCTTATAATCCCTACCCTTTTCATCTACAGGAACATGTTCTTGCACAAAAAATAGAATGTTTTTAAAATGTATGCATACAATACTATGTTTGTATAAAGCATTATCAGTGTCTTTACTTTTTAGCATGTATATATGTTCTTTTATCTTTTTATTAAAGGCTCTGGAAGTCATTCCTATATAAAATGCTTCATATCCCGTGCATAAGCTAACATAAACCACTCTTACAGTGGTACAAGTAAATCTTCACTAGCAGCTCATGACAAATTGGTATGTGGTAACATTATATAACTGCCCTCATGAATATGCCTGCGTGCAGTGCAGGACCCACACTTTAAAGTACATTTGGTCTCACAAGAGTATTATCATGTTGTAATAAAGTTTTCCAACAAAATATATTCTTGTAAACAAACAATGGTTTGTTACCAAGAGACCTAAAAAGTTCAGTATTCCCTTTTAAAGTATGCCAGTTGTCATTGATAATCCTCCTAATAGCAAAATTATCAACTGATATATCTAGTGCACAAGCTAAACTATTATTAGTAGTATTTTTTTCATTTTATTAAATAATTTAAAGCTTTAAACAATACTAGAGCAAAAAATACTTTCTTTTAGATTTAACTTTAAGAGCACTAGCAGATAGTAAATAATCTTTATATCCTCTAGCTATAACTAAAGAGGTGATGAAACTAATTTCTTCTTTGAACTCAACATCATCAGTAATTACCCTGGATACCCTAATAGATTGTCCTTATGGGTATGTTTTTCCTTACAAATTCAGGATGATTGTTATTGTGATGCAAGTAGGAATCTGAGAACATTGTCATCAATTATCATCATTAAATTTTAACAGCATTGCAAGTCTCATTAGAAAAGTAAAATGTCTTGGGCAATGTTGTCACCAGTCAAGCTGTTCCTTTCTGCTGGTCCCCACTGGAGTACCAAACAAAATGCATTGTACTGCTGCTCTTTGACATTGGTGCTGAGTAGTACCTACCCAACAACAGAGTAAAATAAAACTGTAATTAATGTCAAGTTCTAGACAGTGAGCAGATGGTTTAAGCACTGTGTGGGCATACTTTTATAATGGTCTTAATCTTGACCAATTCTTTATTATGCCCTCGTCCATTTTTGCATATACAAACATGTTAACAAATGCTATAGATTAATATTCCTTAATTATTTTGGTTTATGTTATATATTTTACCTACATTATTTACTTAATTTTTCTTAATTCAGATTTTTATAAAACATATAGGTCTGTCTGAAGTTAAAAGATATTCTAATATTTGTTCACTGTAGTAATCTACATTACTCTGTGTATGACTACAGTGACAGTGTTGTCACAAGACTATGACTTTATATACCTATTCATGTTATTCATATTCTTAAGCTCATCATTTTAAACAATGACTGTCAATATGTTCATTATGACAGACTGAATTAAATAATGTTAGAGTCATAATTGCATCTCTGAAATAAGAGTGTGATTAATCAAATCATCTGAAAAGAGTGCCTCACCATATGCAATCTTACACACAAGGCTTTTTTCTCTTTAATTGATTCATGTCAAACAGAATACAAGGTATCACTATATGTACGGGCAAGTCTATAAATACTTGTTGACTCTTGCAGTCTTTCTTTACTGACATGAATTGCTTCACCGCCACCTGTCATGTCTGTTCTGTGCTTAAAATATGTCTCATATCCTGTTATCTCATAAATCTAGTCATCCTGTTTCCTGCATGACTCAGAGATCATACAGCTGTCAATGTTTTCTTCATTTAAAACTAGATTGTATGAGGTGGTATTTGCATATTTATAACAATCCAATTTCCTGTCAGGCATCATTTTACTTTACTTTATATCTTGCAAAATCCATTTTGTTTTTGAAATTGCTTTATGCTTTCAATACATGATTGGCTACATAGTTTCACTTTAGATTACTGTATTAAAATAAAACTGATCCTGAACAACCAACACTACATTTCTATAATACCCATTTCATTTGTCAGCGAAATGTATCCCTTTTTAATTTCATTTAATCAGAAGGTGGTAATTTGTTTCCATACAATATTCGTTCTTTCTTTCTTTCTTTCTTTCTTTCTTTCTAAGTACACCTGTTACACGCACCCCTTACCTTTGTTAAGCTATTCATTATGCCATCAGATTATTAATGCTAGAATTCAAGTAATCAAAGCATTTATAGTTGTCTACTTTATTCTCGGGTGAGTCATATCTGGAACAGAGACAGGTCATTCAGAATTCTGTATATGCAGAATATGACATATAACATCAGCCAGTAACTAGCTAGAGTCAGTTCACAGGTTCCAGCTTACCAAAGGCATCAACTAGTGGTAATTTATTTACCAGAAAGTGCTAAGGCCCCCTCCACCCCCCCCCCCCCCCCCGTGACTGTTTCTTTATCTTGTCAAGACTAATATCTAAAAAGAGGTCTTTCTAATTATGAGCTTCAGGCAAATAAAGAGAGTGGACTTTTGTTATAGGTTCATAGGTTGGTACTAGGCTATCGGCCCTAGGGCCTATACAAGCTTATCCATAACAATTCCCTGGCTATTTCTTCCAAGAATGTTTACTTCCCTGGTCCCCCATCTAGCAGGGTGACTGGCGTGATCCCCGGGGTGAATTTCCTATCACCCATCCAATCGTCAAGGTTCCTTTTGAAGAGGTCCAAAGAGGCGCTCTGCTTGACATGTATGGGCAGTCTATTCCAGAGTTTGGGGAGTCTCTGGGTCAGGAACCTATCCCTCCAGCATGTTTTGTTCATTGTAATGACCAGGTTTAGATCCCTGGAGCATGTGACTCTGAGGGATTGGGATTTCTTTAAGTGTAGCATGTCCAACAGCTCTGGGTTTGATATGGCCTTGTATGTTAAGCAGAGATCGCCTTTGAGTAGGTGATATGCGACAGAGTGTAGCTGGAGGTTTTTAGACAGTCAGCATAGGGCATCTGCTTTAGGCCTGTGATTCTTTTAGTGAAGTATTTCTGTGGACTTTCCAGCTGTTGCAGATGTCTTGTGAGGTACATATCAAACAGGGCATTGTACTCTATAATGGGTCTAATGAGGGAAGAGTACAGTGGGACAATGACCTCCTTTTTTCTGGATGAAAAGCCCCTGGTGATGAGGTGCGCCACATAGAAGGATTTCCTGACTGTTGTGGCGATGTGGTTATTGAAGGTGAGACCACTGTCTGCCTGTGTGCCTAAGTCCCTTATCACACTTTCGGTGTTTAGTTATGTGGTAATTCATGGGTACATGTTTTTTCCAAAGGGGATAACTATACATTCCTTGGCATTGAGCTTGAGCTCATGGCTCTGGCACCAAGCATCTGTTTCTGTAAGGCCCTTTTGTAGAATATCCACATCATTTTGGGATTCAATAATGGCTCCCAGTCTGCAGTCATCTGCAACCTTTGTTAGCCAGAGTCCCTTAGTGTTGGCCTGTACTTCAGAGAAGTAGACAAACTCTTGACAAACAAGAGCGGTCCCAGGACTGAACCCTGAGGTGCTCCACTTGTCACTTTTCTGGAGCTACATTTGGAGTTGACTACTTTTGCAGTCTGGGTTCTGTCAGTAAGCCAGTTGGCAACCCATCGAGTGATGTAGGGATTAATGCCCAGCTTAGTAAGTTTATCTATGATTCCAGAGTGGGGGATGGTGTTGAAGGCCTTGGAGAGGTCCAGATAGGCTGTGTGGACCACCTTACCCTCATCCACAGTTCTGGAGACTGATTTAAAGAAGTCAATCAGGTTGAGGAGACAAGATTGGAACTTCACAAAACCAAACTGGGTGGGGTCCAGTGTTTGAAGGTTTCCAATGTCTTTGTTTGGATGATAATTATTCCACAACCATTCTCCTAAGATATAACACTTTGCCAGCAAAAAAAATAATCATAAAACAGAGTTTCATAGCTGAGGACAGGATTAAAAATACTCAGAAATGGGAACTATATATGACTTACTGATATTAGTTACTATCTCCAGGCTCCTGTCATTCACTCAAGTTGGGTATTCATACAAAGCAGCCTTGCTTTCACTGAAACCAGCTTCCAATCAACTTCTTACTACATTCTAATTAAGGTTTAGAATATGTATTCTGCCTTTTTCATATAATATAAATGTTGGTATATATTTATTAATCAGTTTCAGTGCAGTAGATAGGTCTGAGACATGTTCAGGTTCTTCTATGTCTTTGGGTATCAGGTAAAAAGGAGCACTTTGCCATTGGACTTACCTTGTTAATGCAGCTATACAATAAATCATAATAGACGATTTGCTGCTCTGAATCATGATTAGTAGAGCAAAACACAAAAAAAAAAAGCTGGCTGAGCCTTTAGGCTTTCCAGTACATAGTCTTGTAATATATACTTGCTTGTATAATAACTAATTTTAATTGCAGTCTTTTTTAAGGCTAAGTGCAGTGGCATCATTTTTTTCAACATCATTGCTGTTTCTGGGTCTGATTACCCAGCCTGTTGGCTTCAGCCTGCACATCATATCATAATTTGATTAAGTAATTCAAGCTATGGTCATTAGTCAGCTTTGTACAAGTTCTTACAAATTACTTGTATTTGTTCTTGTGTAATGTAATCTCTTCAGAGTATTACAAATCTTACATTTTTGGCTGAAGTAAAAGTAGTATCTTTGTGGAACTTTTTATCAATTATTTTTTTAAATAAAGATGATTGTTCATTGCTTTTATTTCTCTGAAATTAATATGGATCTACATGTTTTTTCCTTAATAAACAATCATTCTGATTGTTCTGCCAGCCAACTACATTTTTTTATTCCATGTCTCAGAGACTGACTTAGCCACTACTGGCAGAAGTGAAGCAGTGATAATAAGCTGCTATCTGTGGTAGCTCAGATTTTTTATCTGCCTGCATGGTCTATTGTCCCTGGTGGTCTGCAAGTGTTGTGCAAGGCTGTAATGCCAGACTTGCTGGCATGCACTTATATACTCCATGCTTCTCCCTAGTTAGAAAGCTACACCATCCAATGATAGTTGCCAAAACACAGAATAGTGGGATTTCATACCTGGCCATCATCACTCACTGTAATTTCTTAATGGTAGCCAGCTTACATCACCCCATCATGGTCATGGCCAGCCTTAGGCATAGGCCAACTAGGCGGCCGCCTAGGGCGCCACTGTAGCAGGGGCGCTTTTCCAGTATTTATTTGGTGTAGGTAGCCCAGGTTGGGGGCACCTGGGTAGTGTGAGGGAGCGCTGTGGAGGCCTTTTGCCTAGGGCACCAGCTGACCTAAGGCCGCTGCTGATCATGGTTGAGCCACTCATTCAGATAAACCACACCCCAGTCCAGCGTCTCAACCTATTATGTTCACCAGTTGCTGTGATACTGGGGCTGCAGTCAAATGTTCACCAATCTACACACTGCAGCCTGTGGATCTGTGCTTACTTTTTTGAACAGCTTCTGGCAAATGTCATTTGTTGAACAATACAATACTAAATTACATACACTGAAACTAAAAGTCAGCCACTTATTTTTTGCAGACTTGCAGTAATTTTAAGATTTCTCAGACTTGGAGCTAATAATGATAATAGTGAATTCAGTGTGGTGGGTGTAGGAGACCCCAGCAATATCCTTTTCTGATTATTATTTTCATCAGGTAGTAACAGTTCTGCAATAATTACATGTTGCAGAAGATGCATAGACTGCATTTCATCAGCTGGTGTGATGATCTGTCATAATATATATATATATATATATATATATATATATATATATATATATATATATATATATATATATATATACATAATGTATCTATCTAGCTATCTATCTAGCTATCTAACTGGCATATATTGTATGCAAATTCAAATTCATATGTAGTCATCTACGTGGAATGAGTTGGTGGAATGAAGCAGCTGATAAATGAACATTAATTTTTTATTTTTCTTTTCATGTTGTGGTGAAACAGTCTCCTACAGCTTCACTCCAGTAAGATAACCAGTCATTAGGTGTGCCTTAAAAAAGATTTCAAATATTACTTTTCTTGAAGTCTGCTTGCTATTTTTCAAGATACTGTTAATTAAGTAATGATCTGATGTCAGTAAAGTGACGTGACTTTAATCTCCTCTCAGTGCTTGTCTACTGAGGTGATAAAAGGGCTACACTAATTAGATTAAATACTGATGTGAAATGTTTAAGAGGAGGATGTACGGTACAGCTATCAATTTAGCTAGCTGAGTAGATACAGAATCCCCCACCCACTTTGCACTGGCAATATACTGGGTTTTCAGTACTGACTGGAATTCTTTGTTGCCTTTTGACTCATAAATATCTAGTTCTGAAAACTGTCCATAGCCTCACACGATCATTGCTGGACTTCAAAAGTTGTTTTACCTTTTGGTCAAACAAGGAATTTAATTTGGGTCAGAGTCTCTACGTAAGGACCAGATTCAGCTACTAGTCCATATATAAATATTTAAACATGCACTGAAATAAAATAAGCATATTTTAACTACAACTAGAAATTATTCTGCTATTATAGTGACTGTAATCATTTGTGGTAACTCATATACACTGTGCAACAGTGCAACTATGTTACTGTATGCACTGATTCAAAGTGAAGTTCAGAAGCCAGTGACATAGGCAATATTATAATGTGCAAATTATTAATAGCAGTAGTATTTTATTAAAACCAAACTCCATCCCTATTGCTGTTACAACATGATTTATCTCCTTTTCAGTCTAGCAATCTGCTGTCCTGGGTTTCAGAGTTCTTACCCATTTTATCTCCTATACCATGGTCAAACTTAGTACCTGACATGGGTACCTGACATGATTTCAGGCAAACTTTGCAAACAGCACTCAGCTATCATGATTATTGTACTACAGTTTTAGAGGCTGGCAGTGCCTTCAGTACATGCTCTGTATATTTCACCTGCTGGATTACAAGCCTTTGGTTCATGTCTTTGAGACTACAGATGTGCATGAGCCAGCATAACATGACCAGTCTGAGTTTCACTTTGCACTGTTCACGTCAGCATTAAGCACTCCCTCTGCGTTTTCCTTCTCCACATTTACCACGTATCTCTTACCTTTCTACATTCAAACAAACTATCCCTACAGCTGTCCTACAACCTTCATACAGGCCCATACTCTAAACAATAATGCATTAATTACCCTATCAATGAAATAATAACTTTTTATCCTAATCTCAATTTTTCTCCACCAACCAACATTCTTATGTATCTTCTTCTTTTCTTTCAGTCTGAGGATTCATCCCTAGAAATTTTGTGGGTCTATATCACATAGTCAAAGTCTTATAACATCGAACACATAATGTTCGAACCATTATGTTCAAAGTTACAAAACTTCGACTATGGATAAAAAAAAAAACAACGGAAAACAAAATAAACTGTTTTAATGCAGCGGGGCAAGCCCTCCTGCACTCTCCACATGGGGGGCTGTGACCCCCACACCCCCCGCTACTTAAATATACCAACTCCGAGATCACACCCCATTGAACAAAATGGAAACCTCCGCTTATGGAGATTTCCATTCAAACGCTCAAACTTTTACAAATTCAATCTTATGGTCTCGACCATATGAGGTTCGATCTAGTAAAAGTTTGACTATGTAATAGGAACCCAAATTTTGCAGCCATATCTATCCATAGAAACCCTAATAGTAAATATGCAGAGCATCTAGCCTTCCCTCATATTCTGTCCATTAAATTTATCCACTTACTACTGTTATGTTGAAAGCACCTCTGTACTTCTTTTTCATTGCCTGATTTTGTTAAGATAGTCCTAGAACTTTTTTCTGAAATTTTTGAAGAAAGACATGATATTGTGATCTAATGAGATCTTACCCTCTACGCCTGTCAATAATTTCACCTTATATGTTATGATTCCTACTACACATGAATTTCTTCAGGCTAGTGTGGATTTTATTTGGTTTTCTTCTCTTATGTAATTTTTGAGTTTTGTTTATTTTTTTCACAATGAAAGTTTTAGGTACCTCATTTTTAAAAATGTCTTGCCACACAGAGTCTTTTTATTTAATATATTCCAATTACATGACTTAGAGCATAGATCTTAAATTGTAGTCCATGAAACCAGGTGATAGTTTGTTCATCAGCATCCCCACTGGGACCCAACTGCCAAATAATGAGATTTGCAAGGCCATAATCCTATAATCCTGCTGCTGTTGTGTCTCTACTCCTAGAGAATGGAACTTTTTGTCTAGATGTCTGTCTGTCTGTCCATCTTTCCTTTTCCCTCTTGAACTTCAAGGCTGAAGGTGTCATTTTAACATCTGTCCTTTCTTACTTTTTGTTTTCAGGATATATTTCATACTGTAGTGATTGCATATGTTTATCTCTGTCTGTGCCTGTATATGTGTCTGTGTGTGTGAGTGTGTCTGTGTATCCACTAATGCATGTGTCTATGTCTGTGTGACTCTGTCTCTAAGGCTTATGCAGCACAAAAACTGGGCTGTGCAGTACTTACGTCTGTGTCAGAATTTCACATATTATTGTTCAATGACCTGTCATCCTTGATGTTGGCTATGCCCCACACAAGAAGCATCATGGGTAGGCCCTTAGCACCAGAGTTGCTTATGCTGATATAGGAGGAGAAAAGAGACCTACAGTTTAGAAATGAAGAAAGTGGAGTGGGGGTGAGAGAAGAAATGTACTACTGGTCTTATTGGGCAACCATGTAGCCAAAAGAAAGGTTCTGAAGACTTTCTCTAATGATAGAATAATTAGAAATGAAATCATCTGGACTTTAAAGAGATGCCCCCACTGGTTATCATTATAGATTAAGTAGTATATTCAGATCTGATGAGAAAAGGTTTGCACCTGTATAACTTGCAGCCGCTCCATTTCCTAAGGACTACATAATGAGCATGTCATTTTAGTAAAGGACTCCTTTTCTTCCTTATAGGCTGCATCTTTCATAATGATTTGAAGAATTCAGTATTTATTTACTTGTTCTGCTCCTTTGTGTTTCCTTTTTAAATGTACAGTCTGCTTGTGGCTAGCTACTTAAGAAGGGTATGATTGTGGGATTTCCAGGATGGCCAAGATGACTTTTCACTTAATTGGCTTTAGGCACCAGTGAACCCTGCAATCACTGAGAGCCACCTGCTTCGGGGGCCCCCTAACCACAGCAAATTATTTTATCTTGATATTTTGTAACATGTCTCTAAAACTAACAAAAGCTAGTACAGCAGTCCTATATACTTAATAAGCCAGATGGGTAATAACTCATTTATATCTCCTTTAAAATTCAAAGATATCTCTAGTTATCATAACAGTGTTTTGTCAAGTAACAGGCTTCACAATTCTATTAAATATTTTACCACTGCCATACTGCCTCTGGCTTAGTTAAACCCAGATGGTGGACATTCTCTCCACTAAAACTAATAACATAGGCAGCTGTAGGTACCTGCAATACCTGTGGTCCTTAATCATCCTTGACTGTGTGGGGGGCCCACAAAAGTTGCTGCTGCTGGTTGTGGAAAAACAAGGAGGAAAAAAAAAGTATTAATTTCCTGAACAGGGCTGTGATATGGGCCTGTTAGGATAAGGCCGATAATGAACATGAGCAAGGTAAGCACCAGAGAGATCAACAACCCAGAGTGACTGATCTCAGTGCACACCATGGATTTTAAGAAGAGTCGATGCTTCTGATTTTCAGGAATGTTTTTCTCTTTCAGGGAATTTTATAAATGCTGGCAAAACTAGATACTATAACACTCAGCTTCTTTGCTCAGGAATTCTGGGCAAAGCCAAAAATAATAGCAGAATAAAGGCCAAAAACCAAAAACACATTTTAAATATTACTCAAATTGACTTAAAAAGTTAATAGAGTAACACCTTTTGCATCTGGAGCATTTCTCCCCGGGCCTCCGCTGAAAACAGGCTCTGTGGAACCTAGTCGGACTTTCCTGGTCAACAAATGATAAATAAAAATAAATAAATAAATAAAATCAACATGCAATATTTTGGACAATAAGAAGTATAAAACTCTGATGTCTGGATTTATTGACTGCCTGTAATCCTGAATGATTTACCAGCAAATCAAACTTTTTTATAAAGGACAGAGCAAAATTATGAGCAAAATCAGAGAAGGTCTGTGAAATCAGAGAGTGTGACAGGTATGCATTACTCCTCAATGAGGTAAGTAAAAGTGGGTCTATATCAGTTCTGTGAAAATCCATTTCAGTGAATACCAAAAGAACGACAAGTATTAATCGAACTGTGAATAGACTGAATGCACTAAACCACAAAATTTAAGAAATCGAACGGTCATAGTCGGCCAACCCCACCACCCACTACATACTACCTACCCAAACAAAATAAATAAACCGCATACGTACACTAACCAAACCCTACTCCTAAGCCTAAAGACACCAAAACCCAACTTCTAACTCTACACTAAACCCTACATACACAACTATCTATGCACTATCCTTAACCACTCCCTAACCCTAAGGTCCATAACTACCGCACACTTCCCCTAAGGAGATATACCCAAACAAAATAAATAATACACATAAATAAATTTAACAAAACCTTACTTCGAACACTACACTAAACCCCACATACACAACTATCTATGCACTATCCTTAACCCCTCCCTAACCCTAAGGTCCATAACTACTGCACATTTCCCCTATGGAGATACACCCTAACAAAATAAATAATACACATAAACACATTTAACTAAACCCTACTTCTAACACTACACTAAATCTTACATACATTACCTATCTATACACTTAACTTAACCCGCACCCTACCCTAAGGTCCATAACTATCGCACACTTACCTTACGGAGCTATACCGCAGATGGGCCAACCAAAACACTTTGACATTTCGGATTTTGCTGTTTTGGACATTCCATATCGATCATTTCGTATTTGCAGAAACAGCATTTCGATCATCTGATAGGGACCCAGTAAAAGTGACATAACCCTGCTGCTGTTTGATAACTGATAAATAGCAGTCATTGATCTGGTGTGACAGTACTAGTGTTGTACAATATATTTTTATTTGCTGAAATAAGTACAAAATTAGTATTGTTGTAGCTTATTTGTGTGTGTGTGTGTGGGGGGGTGCGTGCGTGCATGTGTGTATTACTGACTTTTATCTGTGCAGACACCCAATAATGCCAGGACACATAAATTATTCTTCTGAGTATTGGTAAATAATGCATTTAACAAGTAATTATATTTGAAAAGTAAGGAATGAAATATATCACAGGACATTCTGACATTTAGATCTTCTAGGTGTCTGGGGGCCTTCACTCCCCAGACTGTATAAATGGATACAGGGGGGCTCCCTTAATCAACTGTGACTGTGTGGGGGGACCCCACAAAAGCTGTTGCTAGTTGGGGAAAAATGAAGAGAAAAAATGTATTAATTTTCTGATTGCACTCTTTAACCTGAACAGGGCTGTGATATGGCTCTTTTTGGATGAAGCTGATAATGGCCTCTGTTCTCAACCACACCCATTCTAAAATCAGCTCTGCTCAAATGGTTGTGTACTGAAAGCTGCTATAGGTTTTTGGGGGGCTGGAGATTGCATGGTTATTTCTTCTTTAATTTCCATTACAGTCAAACCATAGAGGTGTGCACATGAGATCATTATAGCTTGTGTTTGGGCTGAGGATAGTATGGTCATTATCTCTTTTACTTTTCTCACAGACCTCAGAGGTATACAAAGAAGGTTGCTTTAGCTTGTGTAGGGGCAATGTATTGTCTAGGAGAACAGAGTAGAATAAATTACTGTAATCATTATTTTTTTTACTTTCCTCACAATCACACATCAGGCACATATATGGATGACTGTCTTCGGGAAGTTAGAGGTGAGGAGTGACAAGCCACACTATGTATGTCACCAGACAGTTGAAATACATGACTGTGGCAATTTGAATATTTGATTTCATCCCAATCTAACAGCAAGGGATGCATAGGCAGTGACTATCTTTTTTGAGGGGTTGAGGGGGCCAGGCAGTATTTTCAGAAAGGACCTGTGTATCCTCACAGCAACTGGCTTGTTACTTTATTGTAAGCTATTATATTGTTAGCTTTGAACATTAAGCTTTGGGCACAACTTGTATCTTCCTTGAAAGAAAAAAAAATAAGACAAAAACTCTTTTTTTTTACTCATGATTTCTTTTTAGGCCACCATTGGATTAAAAGGTTGGGAAAATGCTCTAAAAATGCATCCCAGAACAATTTCTATAACCCTATGACGTCTTGGACCCTGACTCATTTCAGTTATTTCCTAAATGTTTGATACTGTGCTGCCTTGGTCAGGGAAGGTGTGTTGAAAGGATGGCAGGGAAACTAAAGGTGAACAGCAACACTGAATTTCTTTCCTTAATTATAATTTCTGTTTACGTCATGGATGAAAAGATTGTGTAAAAAGAAAAAAAACTTTAAAATACACTTCAGAGAATATATAAAGTTATGGCTTTTTGAAAAATCTGAAAAGTAAGTCAAAATGTGAGTTAAGGAAGAAAAAGGAATGTGCATAGTATTGGGATCCCAAGATGGGGAAAACAAAGGGGAGGACTGGAGGGTGTGTGTGTGTGGGGGGGTTGAAACAGTAGGCCTAGGGTGCCATTTCACCTAAGTCCAAACCTGTACAAAGAGTCATTGTAAAGTATCATTGTTGCCACTAAATACCAGTAACTGTAAATGTCCCTCTATGAGATAGGCCAACGTAGTGTGGTATACAGGCTTTTTGTAATGTAACAGCATTTTAGCTACAGGCCAGTCTTTGCGCGCTATTTCTGAAATTTTGCAGCATGAACTAAAAGGTTGCTTAGGCGGGGTGGCAGTGACAGAGTGATACTTAGACTGGAAGTGCCTAGGGGGCCCCCTGCTTGATATTTGCCGGGGCCCCCAAAATGCCAACACTGGCCCTGCTTCTCAGACACCTGACAGACTCCCACCAAGCTTCTTCTTTATCAGTCTCTTTTAGCCTCAAGTCACCAGAAATTAAGGGTTTTCTACAATTCTAAATAGTTGCACCTAGTGGCAGTTTCAACAACATTTAGCTGAGCAAGGAACACTTTATAAGAACTTGAGACACAAAGATTCACACTCCTTCTTATAATATAAGACAACAACAAAAATACAGGGAAACAAAATAACATGAGGAAACAAAAACACTGTAAGATAAAACACAGCATAACAAAACAAAGCAAAGGAAAACATAAGAAAATAAAACATAAAGAATCATATTAGTCCATAATACAATACTCCATGATGGTGACATCAGATAAAAAAGTCTGTGTAACCTGTCATTGCTTTGTAGGTATCTTTTTGAAAGTTTCAGGAAGTGTAATTACCACAAAGTAATTTTGCTGAAAGCCACTTTCAGCACTAGTAGACTTGTACTTTTCTCAAAGTTGTGCAACTGTGGAAATGGTATAATATATATATATATATATATATATATATATATATATATATATATATATATATATTATACATTATATATATATGTTTAGGATTGTGCTGTACCCCAGGGGGCTTGCTTCTCTCCAAAAACATATTTTGAGGTTCACTGGAAGTATCTTTCTGTAGTTTTATTGTACAGTGCTGTTACTAGCTGAAATTTCCTTCAACAAGTTTACTTGAATCATCCTCCCACTTCTTTCATTGGATTCCATAAGGTATTATAACTTGTTAAAAGTTTCTGTAGATTTATAGTTTGCAGTTTTTTTTGTAGCATATTCCACTTATCTACAATTTAATCCCCAAAGAAAAACTCTAATGTTTAAATTGAAACGTGCACCTTTAATTTGATATTTGCACCTACTTCTTCCATTCCTCTAGTGATCCTAATTGCTGAGTAGATTCA
This sequence comes from Protopterus annectens, assembly GCF_019279795.1. Lineage (NCBI taxonomy): Eukaryota > Metazoa > Chordata > Ceratodontiformes > Protopteridae > Protopterus > Protopterus annectens. The sequence goes on from NC_056745.1 coordinate 363,463,221, forward strand.
AGAAATACAGAAAAAACATCACTTCCTGTGAGCTTTTTAAATGCTGCAGTAGTCATGTTATTTTACTATGTTACATTATTTCCGACTGCTATGGAAATGTTGCCTAAGTTTGACTTGTATATATCTTTTTATTGTATACCTTTGGTTTTTACTTTTATGTTACTTTTAGTTGCAGAGTGTTTAGAATTTAAGGATGTCATAATCTGAATTTGAACTTGAATCCCTGTTCTTTCTTTTTAATGTTATTTAGTCATGGTTTCCACTCAGTACCTTAAGCATCCACATCATGTCTAGTCTTTCTGTTCTTTTCACCAAAACGAAAGTCTTTCCTCATAACATCCTTTTATCATCTGACCGTTTAATCCCTCTGGCAGTCTTTCTTGGAAATTAGTAAAGTTTGACTTCTTTATCTCTGCAGAGATATGAGAACTGTACATAGTACTCTACATGCAAAATTACAAGAAAATTATACATGGGTAAAATAATTTCCCAATTTCTTGTATCAAATCTGTGCAGTATGCATCTCAACATGTTACATACCTTGGTTACTGCTCTCTCAGTTTGCAATATATGTCAAATATCTGCATAGGTTCATAGGTTCATAGGTAGGTACTAGGCTATCAGCCCTGGGGCCTATACAACCCAGCCAAAAAGGTACCCTGGCTTTTGCCACCCAAGACAATTATTTTCCTGTGCCACTGTCGAGCACAGCCACAGAGGTGATCCCTGGGATGCAGATACACTTATCCCTGTTCTCCACTTACCCATTTGTTTTTGTGCATCTGCCTTTTAATATAACCCCCTTAAATGTATGTTCTACCAATGAGTAATCTTCATATTAAGATTTTACCCATAATCCACTCAGAAACCTGGTTGAAGACACTGGAGCTTTCAGTTCTTGGATATTAATGCAAAGTGTAGTTTATTTGTGGATGGTTTTGTATAATTATTCACTTTAAAACATTACCAAGACACATAGAATGAGTGCATTAATGAAAGGTTACATTTTAGCTCTGCTCAAACTGATTTATACATACTTCCTGGGTGTCTGTGTCAGTTGGTTTTTTGCTCTTTGAATTCTTGGAGAAGCAATGGGTGTTGAAGGGTGATTGTTTTAGGTTAATTGCTTTAGGGGATAATCTATACATGGTATTAGAAAATCCTTGGTTTGTAAATGGGTAAAATAGTTTCATATCTTCACATGTTTTTAAGTTCATAGGGTCATAGGTGTTTACTAGGCTAATGCCCACAAGGGCCTTTTTAACCCTAGCCATGCATCCCAAATCTCTGACAAGTTCTGGCACTCTTCATAAGTGTAAGCAGGGACTTGGGAGATGAAACATTTACAAGCAGGTTCCTGGGATATAAACCATTTACAGGACGCCTGTGTCCATTAGAAACATAGGTGATAAACCCTGGATGAATTTCATGTTCCCCATCCAGCTGCCCAAGTTAAACTTGAATTGGGTTAGGGAGGAACTCTGCTTTGCATGTTTGATGAGCCTGTTCCATAGATGGGGTAGTCTCTAGGATATGTACCTATCTCTCCAGCAGGTCTTATTTATATCAAGGCAAGGTTTAAGCCATTAGAATGGGTAATTCTGGCACTGTTTGTTTTGTCAATATGCAGGAGGTCTGTTGATGTGGGGTCTGACAATGCCCTGTATGTCAGGCATCGATATCCCCTCAATAGCCTGTAGGAGACAGAATACAGGGATAGAGCCTTGAGGTAGTCTACACAGGACATTTTACTTATGCCCTGCATTCTTTTAGTTTGGAACCTCTGTGGACATTCCAATTGTTGGATATGCTTGTTTAGATACATACCAAAGAGGGCATTGTACTCAATGATAGGTCTGATGAGTGCCGAATACAGGAGAACAATGACTTCCTTGAACCCAGATGCCATACCTTTGTTTGTAAGTTGCATAACATTGAATGATTTCCTCACTACTGTATACATGAGATGGTCAAAGGCTAGGTTACTGCCTATGTATTTCCCTAAGTCCCTGACTACTGAGTCAACTCTAAAAGGTGTTTTGTCAATGTGATAGCAGGGGTGGATGACTTCCCAAATGATACTATTATGCATTTCTTGGCATTTAGTTTTAGTCAATGGTTCTAACACCAGTTGTTCGTCTGTGTTAGCCCTTCCTGGAGAACATGTCAGTTTGGGATTCAATGACAGCTGCTAATTTGTAATCATCTGCAGATTTAGTCAGCCACAGACCATTGACATTGGCCTTGACTTCAGAGAAGTAAATGCAAAAAAAGGAGCCGTCCAAGGACTGATCCATGATGGACTCCACTTGTGACTGGCCTCTTTGAAAAGGTGGATTCCCCAGTTCCAACTTTCTGGGTCCTGTCTGTGAGCCAGTTGGCTATCCACTGGGTGACATTGTACCTAATTTCTTGAGTTTGCCAACAATGACCAAGTGGGGTATTGTGTCAAATGTCTTGGCCAGGTCAAGGTAGGCAGTGTGAACAATTTTGCCTGCATCCATTTCTTTGGTGACCTTATCAAAGAAGTCCACCAGGTTGAATAGGCATGACCTATCCTTGGTGAAACAAAACTGGTTGAGCCCAGTGTCTGGAGGTTTACTATATCATTATTGACCATTTCCATGATAATTCTTTCTTTGGTTTTGCATATAAGACTAGTGAGACTTTATGGGTCTGTACTTTCCAGGGTCTGTAGATGGCGCACCTTTGTGCAAAGGGATGACTGTTGCTGTTCTCCATTCATGAGATAAGAAACATGTTTGGAGGCTACAGTTGAATAGCAATGCCAGAGGGCTTGATGGGTTATGTTTCATGCTATTTAGAAGGCATCCTGGGATATTGTCAGGGCCCATTGATACAGTGTTCTTGGCTTTAGAGAGAGCATTAAGAACCTCTTCCCTAGTGATAGCAAGTGGAGTTATATTTGATAGTATTTCCTGAAGGAAGGTTGAAGGGGAAAGAGGGGGGGGAGTTGGAGCTGAATTTGTTGGCCAGTAGGTTTGTTATATTTTCTGGCTCAGTACAGGTGGCTCCATTTACAATGAGCTCTGCACACAATTGTGTATTACCTTTGAGGTTGCAGACATAGCTAAAAAATGCCTTGTGGATGTCCTTTGCCTGGGAGGCCAAATTTACCTCAAATTTGGCTTTGGTAGACTTTATTTGTCATCTAAGGTATTTGTTTAGTTTGATGAGAGTGCTTTTATCTTGCTGGGTGCTGCACCTCCTAATTTTTGCCATGATTTTTTTTGTTCTGTTATACAGCCTATTGATTTTGTGATTCCACAATGCGGGTTTATTTTTTGAGTTAGTTCTGAACTGTTTCCTGGTGAGTATAGCTGCTTCTATGCAGCTATTAACATGCTTGCATAGGAGTTCTGTGAACAGTTCTGCATAGGCAGCAGTGTCCTCGGGGTTTATGGGGGCTTACAATTTTGCCAGGTTATCACTTAATAGCAGGAAGTTAGCCTTAGAGTAGTTCCTGAATATTCCAGGGTTAGCTTTGGGTCCCGGTTTTATTTTTACTTCAAAGGAGACCATTTTGTGGTCTGACCTTACTAGAGAAGATATTACACTAGGGAGTGTGAAGCACTCTTCTATATTAGTGAGGACCAGATCCAGTATAGTTGTACCCCTGGTTGGTGTATTGACAATATGCTCCGGGGAGTTTGTGTTTACAAAATCCAGGAATCTCTGTGCCTGTATGTTTGGTGTTGTATAAGATTCCCAGTTAATAGTGGGGTAATTAAATTCACCCATGAATATGGTACTGGGATGGATGGTGAGTGTTTCCAATAAGTTTAAATACATTGTATGGGTTTCCTGAGATATAGAGGAAAACCTATTGCTTTCAAGGAAGTGGTATAGGATTTTGCCTGTAGTGATCTGAACATGGATTAAGTGCACTGTCCTATTTGACCAGCCTTGAGGTATAATTATTTTTCATGTAAATCAAGACACCTCCACCTTTAGTCCCTGCCTGTGAAGTAGCTGGTCGAAATGTGTGGAAGGAATTATAATCTTGCACTGTTAGTGTGCTGTCTGCAGCTTTGAACCATGTGGCGTTTTTTTTTTTTTTTTATCAGTAAGAAGAATGTTAGCACCCCTGTCTACACATTACACCAGCATGTAAAAATCAAAACAAGACATGGGTTTAGTGGAAACTTTTATAACTTAGGTTAATGTAGAATTCAGGTGTAAATTTCATTGTGTGGTTCAATAGACATCATCCACAAGGATTCATGAACCAGAGGCAGCCTTCACCACAATCCATGAATGAAAAAACAAAAAAAAAATGCAGGTTGTCACTTTACAGTGGATGACAGGCCTGAATTTAAAGAAGAGACCAGTATGATGAAGGCTATAGACACAATAAAATGACCTGGTGGACCCTAACTGTAAGGAAATATAGCTCACCAGAATGGAAACAGTGACTGTCTCAACCTGTATCTCTGGTTTCATTTATTACCAACAGGTTTATTCTTACCCCACATTCATCACAGTGAAGGAAAAACATAGTGAGCCTGCTTCAGATACATGAGCAAGGAAGAAAATACAATTTACCTTTAAATGTTGCTGTGCTCAATTTTTGTTTATACTCAAAATGATTTTGAAAAACTCAAACGTTTGTAGTGGGATTTTACAAGGAAAATTTGTTCTGTTAGTTTTCCATAAGTCAAAAAAGCCTCTTTATTCAATTCATTACAGACTCCTGATAAGTGCCCATTTAAAAATGATCTTTAACATGCCAGTATAAATATGCTATCTTAAATGTTTATGTAAGCATTGTGGGAAGGGAAATAGGGTAAAGGTGGAGGAAAGATGGAGAACAGTAGTCAGTAAGGACACAAGTGCTGGACAATACAAACAAGGAGGTAGATGTGCACACTCTAGGAGATAGAGTCACAGGCTGGACAGAAGTAAACAGACAGTCAACAAATCGGGACAGGGAGTAGTGAACAACATACAAGGGATGGGTTGTGGCACAATATGATGGGCTACACTTGGCTGGCAATTGACTGAGATAGAGGCAGTGTACAAGATGCCAACTGGACCAAAGGACTGTAAATTTGACACACAAGATGGTTGATATGGATCACTTTGGTCAGTGGCAGAGATCACAGCCTGCACTGGGTGACCTGAAGAAAGGGGCCAGCCATATAAGTTCATTTGCAATGTCCCACAGGGAGGAATGATGGCAGTTACCCAGATGGCCATCATACTGGTAATCAGACTGCCTGCCACATTGACAACTGAGTTGCAGCAGGTGATTCATTTAGGCAACCTGTCTGGAAGAAGTTATAAGTCACCCCATGGTGAGGCAATCCTAGCCTTCTCACTCACCACAGCTACAGAAACAGGAATGGACTTGCAGCAGCTGACATGTCTACAGCTCCTCATCATGATCTGCAGAATAAAGGCACAATGAGAAAGTAAAAATTACTGAAGGTGTCCTACAAATGGTACAATTAAAACACCAGGCAACAAAGGAGTGCATAGTATAAGATTGTATATAATTTGCAAACTTACGACGCTGTGCTATAGATCTTTGTTGTCTCCCATGGCAGCCAAAAAGACTGCCCTCCTGCTCTGCCTGAGGTGAAAGACACAGGAGGTAAAAGCTTTCACACAAAGATTTAAGGCAGATATTGATGTCACTGCAGAACTACACTCCCACATGGGCATACATAATAGTAGAAACCTGGAAATGCACCAACAACTTTACAACTAAGCTATAGCTCCACACGTATTTGCAAGATAGAAGCCTAACATGGTACCCACAGTTTCACAACTGAGGAATTATACAATACTCAAAGTCTGCAACAAAACCATGACAGGAAGACAAGCACAGGATAATACCCCATAGTAGACCACTTGATATGTCCTGGTATCAGTCAGAAGAAACATACTTTTGTAACAGTACTGCTGTCAATAACTGAAAAGAAAGTTAAATTAAATGTCAAAAACAAAAAAGTTGCATTTACTGCACCATTAAGGCCTTTCATGCCTAACCTTCACTTCAACCTACTGAAGATCATCAAAGTGATAGTGTCACAGGTCATCATATTAGTTCTTAAATTACTTACAGATCCTGGGGACACTAGAGACCTTGGTCAGCAGTTTGGCCAGGTCAAACCAAATGTCTGCTTCCAAAATGGACTCTGATAGGGCTCAAACAACCACTTCCTCAACTCTTTATGTAACAGGTAGATTACAATCTTGTTTTCCTAAGCACATTAGGCAGGTACTTTCTGAAGAGCATTAACACAAGCAGCCATGGTCACAACTGTCCTGTAAAACAAAATGGTGGCCTGTCATTCAAGCTGGAAATATGAATACTAAATCCCAAACAAAGCAGCCTAGGACAGCCATTAAAAGTGTCACACATACTCATGCAAGCAACATCCACAAGCCCTTACTCACAGTCTTTTGGTGACAGGCACTGGACTCTTCTAGTACATTATGTCACCTGTGTTCTTCACAACTTTAATGATTCATAGACATAAATTGAACCTGGCCTCATTTTAATACATGCTACGAATGTTTCTATTTATTTGTGACAGAAGAAAATTGTTCTGCCATTTTAAACAAATCACACACCAACAAGAGGAGCAGCATCAACCATACTAATGTAGCTTTTTGAAGCAAGTTTTTGGAAGCAGAGAGACAAAGTAGTCAGTGGTCAGAAGACATAGCTAGGAGGAGTTTCACAGTGCTCCCAGTGCTATGCTAAGAGGTGTGTCTCTTGGGTGAGGTACATCTGTGCCTTTGTCTTGGAACAGATTATAAATTCATTTGTATATTATAGCTTCATGCCACTTTCACCTACACATATAGTCCATAAGTAATATATGCAGCTGAATAGCTACATTGTATTTGAGAGAAGATGTTTCATTATCAGGAGTGCCTATCCTAACCTTATGATGTTGAGACACCTCCTATGGGCCCCGATGTGTAACTTTAAAATTATGGGGTTGGGAGGGTGGCCTAATGGTTCAGATGTTTGCCTTACAAACACAAGGTGCAGGCTTTGAGTCTCACAAGGGATAATTGGCTAGGCTTAAAATGGCTCGCAAGGGTGGTTAGCCTAGTACTAATCTATGAACCTGTAAACCTACCACAGCAGTCAGCTGTGACATGTTACCACATAGTTGCAGAAGCATAGTTACGCTGGGGTGAAGGAGACAGTCGTCCTAGTACAAGGTGTTAATGCTCATGATTGGCAGATTCCAATCAGTATGTAGTGTAGTACAGGCATACGTTTCTGTACCAGCATTTTTGAATGCAGGTATGGAAGTGAAATACTGCTCCTGCTATCAGGAGTGAAGCACTTGCTACAGCATTTTATGTGTGATATACTTGTAGCAAGCAGCTTGCTATACTACGTTTCTTAACTGTAGAATACATTTTTTGTTCCTCAAAAGAGGTCTGACTCTGTTAGGGACATTCTTTGAGCAGAATGCAAAGACCGAATAACAATAATTAAGTGAGACATCATAGACGAATTATGTATATAAGGTTTATTATTAAAAACCTGATGTCCAGAAGGTCGACTTTACAAATCACTGCAACCTTTAAATAAAAGTCAGCATGCCAAATACCAGCATGTATGAAAATGCTGAAACTCCATGCCACTCCAGACCCATAACTGCTAAAATGGGTATGGAAGGAGGGCAAGTTCAGAAAATCACTAATTATGGCATTTGACAATCTGACTGTTGACATGCAGGATTTGCACAGACTGATTCGAGTTTCCAAGTGTCAAGCATGTGATTGTAATCCATGTACGATACACATTTACATGCACTCCAACGTATTCTGTCCCTTCTTAGGAGAGAGATGAGGAGTGCCAGATCAGAAAGGGGGACATTTTTGTTTTCTCTTGAGCTTTGGTGATTTGGGGACAGCTCTTCCTGCTCCTTAGTGAGGAGTGCTAAATTAAGAAGGGATGCTAGATGTCGAGTGACACCATGAGCAAGATGAGCCAGCAACAGCTCTGCATATTTGCACCTACCCATACTGTCACTGAAGCCCACCCTTCAGCTTTATATCCCTTGGGCTCTCTGTGTCACAGCCACCCCAAGTGTGCACATACATATGTTTGTTTCTACCTGTAGTCTGTGGTATCATAGAAGTACCTTTCTGCCCATAACATATCTTTTCTAATCCTTTCCAAGCTTTTAATGCTAAGTATACCTGTAGCAACCCACTAATTGGCAGCCTACTGTCCCCAGCAGCCACTGGGTCCTCCAGAGGAGGAGGTAAACAGCAGAGGATGGTCAACTATAGCAATGCTGAGAATGATATCTTGTAAAAATGTATTTAGGACCCATAGGCACCACCTGTTAGGGAGACAGATTGCTCACTACCCTCAATGGAATCACTTCTGGGAGACAGTGAGCCTCACTATCAATTCTGTTGGGTTCAGAACACAGCAGTGTTGTATGTGTGTGTCACTGACATGATCAGGTGGGCATGCATGAAAATATGTTGGAAATTTTTGTGTGTGAATGCATTAGTAGTAAGCAAGACACAGTTACTGTTGCTATGTTAATACTGAAAGACTCTGAGCTCAAAGTGAGGTGGCTGGGTTTCTGGAAAGCCAGTGCTCATAGTACTGTTCTGCAGTTACTACTTGTGAGCTCTAGTATGGATGTGGCTAGTCTGGATCCTAGTTCAAGGCAGCAGTGCTCATTTATTACACAATCTTAAAGATCAAGTTAATTGTTACCACTTCTTTTTGCTGCAGTTATGCTTTTATCATGTAAAGTGGAATTTCTGATTTTAAAATACGTGCGTTTTACGTTAGGTACTTCAGTGGACCCATATTTGTTAAGCTTTAAACAATTGCGTCTGTATGTACTATCTACGGAAAAACTGTCCACTTATTTCCTGATTTTTGTTGGCTGGCAGTGCCTTCTGATGCTGTCATAGGAGGAACAGTGTGTAGTTCAATATCCCATGGCACTGAATTGAAGGAAGTCTTGCTATGCCAGGAACAGGTACTGAGATTTTATTGCATTATAGGTTAATAGGTTCATAGGTAGGTACTAGGCTATTGGCCCTAGGGCCTATATAAGCCTAGCCAAAAAGGTACCCTGGCTTTCGCCACCCAAGAAAATTATTTTCCTGTGCCCCTGTTGAGCAGAGCCATAGAAGTAATCCCCGGGGTTTATTTCCTATTTCCCATCCAATCATCAAGATTTTTCTTGAAGAGTGCTAATGAAGAACTTTGTATGATATAGATAGGTAGTTTGTTCCAGAGTATGGGAAGTCTCTGGGACAGGAATCTATCCCTCCAGCATGTTCTGTTTATTGTGGTGGCAAGGTTTAGGTCCCTGGAGCATGTATCTCACAGGGATTGGGATTTCTTTAAGTGGAGCATGTCCAACAGCTCTGGGTTTAACATAGCTTTGCATGTTAGGCAGAGATTGCCTCTGAGCAGGTGATATGCAACGGAGTAAAGCTGGAATTTTTTGAGACGGTCTGCATAGGGCATCTGTTTGAGGCCTGTAATCCTCTTTATGAGGTATTTCTGTGGCCTTTCCAGTTGTTGTAGATGTCTTCAGAGGTACATACCAAAAGGGGCGTTGTACTCAATAATGGGTCTAATGAGTGCCGAGTAGAGGGGAACAATGACCTCTTTTTTGCTGGATGAGAAACCTTTTATGATGAGGTGTGCCATGTAGAAGGATTTCCTGACTAATGTGGCAATGTGATTATCAAAGGAGAGACTGCTGTCCACCTGTGTCCCAAGGTCTCTTATCACACTTTTGGTGTTAAGTAGACTACCACCTATGTGGTAGTTCATGGGTACAGAGTTTTTACCAAAGGGGATGACAATGCACTTTTTGGCATTGAGCTTGAGGCCATGGCTTTGACACTAGGCATCTGTCTCAGTGAGGCCCTTTTGTAAGATGTCCATATCATTAGGATTTTCAATTATGGCTCCTAGCTTGCAGTCATCTGCGAACTTCATTAGCCAAAGACCTTCTGTGTTAGCCTGTACTTCAAAGAACTAGATACCAAACAGGAGAGGACCCAGGACTGAACCCTATGGTACTATGAAGTTGGATTTGGAGTCTGCTACTTTCACAGTGTGGGTTCTGTTAATGAGCCAGTTGGCAACCCATCTTGTGACATAGGGATTTATACCTAGTTTAGTGAGTTTATCTATAATTCCAGAGTGGAGGAGGGTGTTGAAAGCCTTGGCGAGCTCTAGATAAGCTGTGTGAACCACCTTACCCTCGTCTACGGCTTTGGTGACTGCTTCAAAGAAGTCTATCAGGTTTAGAAGACATGATCTGGCTTTTACAAACCCGAACTGGGTGGGGTCCAGAGTTTGGAGGTTACCAATGTCTTTGTTTATAAGTTCCATGATGATACATTCCATAGCCTTGCAGACCAGGCTCATCAGGCTAATGGGGCAGTAGTTCCCAGGGTCCATGGTGACTCCCCCTTTGTGGAGTGGGATAACTGTTGCTGTGTGCCATTCAGTGGGCACAAAGCTTGAGGTGAGGCTATGACTGAACATGGTACTTAGGTGGGGTGCCAGTTCGTTCTGTAGTTCGCGTATAACACATCCTGGGATGTTGTCAGGTCCCATGGATGCTGTGTTCTTGGCTTTGGAAAGTGTGTTTTTTACCTGTGCAGCTGTGATTACAGGAATTTTGCATTCTTTCATTATACAGATGAGCCCTTTAGGGGGTGAGAGAGGGGTAAAGTTAGCACTGAACCTATCTGCCAGGATGTTGGCAATATCTGTTGGTTCTGTATATTTAGTGCCATTGCGCTGTAACTCAGAGCAGATCTGAGTGTTGCCATTGAGATTCTTGACATATCTATATACTGATTTCTGGTTGTCCTTAGAATCAGTGGCAATTTTGTTTTCTTAACTAGCTTTGGAGGATTTTATGAGGGGGTCTCAGCTTCTTACTGAGGCTGACCAGGGAGTTCCTGCAATCATGGATTTTACTCTTTTTTGCAACAGTTTCTTTCTTCTGTTGTAGAGTTTGTTTATGGTAAGAGACCACTAGATTGGCTTACTTTTTTTGGAGGATAGCATCTTGGTTGTGTTAGGGATAGCACGGTCAATGCACTCGTGTAAGTGCATGTTATTGAATGTCATTACTTGCTCTGAACATAGCATAAACTTACCAAGGACTTGCAGGGACAGCTGAGTCTGGCTGATTTTCTCTGGTGCAGCAGTTCTTCTTGCATGTCATAACTTGTTTGGTGGCAGGAAGCAAGGCCTGGCATACAGGTGCAGTTGTATGGCCATGTCCAATGCAAAGGGGATCCTTGTACTGTACCTGCATTTGTCCTATGCAAGATGAGGGATGGACTTGCAGGGCTACAAATCCACAAGTGGATTAAATATTTTTCTTTTTAAATAGAGCACTGTGAGCCATCTTTACAGAAGTATGGGGGATGGCTCACACAATACCGTGCTGCAATTCTGTGTGGCCCCAGTACAATTCTATGTGTGTATGAGACTGTGTACTGCAGGTAGTCTGTCACCCCCACCAGACACTGCCTGTAGAACCTATTACAAGTAGAGCTTCAGCTTTGATGAGAAGCTCATTCAGTTCAATGAATATTTTTCATTCCAGCACTAATCCATACAATGTATTACACAATCAAACATACGTTTTAGTATAGGCTACCTTTTCCGTGGCTCAGCCCATAGAAGACAACTGTTTGTTACATAGGTTCATAGGTTCATAGGTTCATACTAGGCCATCTGCCCCAGGGCATTTACAAGCCTAGCCAGAATGTGTTTGGCTTTTGCCACCCATTTTAAATTTATTTTGCTATGCCCTTTTTTGAGGTTAGTATACTGTGCCTCTGTCCAACAGTGACACAGAAGCGATACCCGGGGTAAACCCACGATCTCCCATCCACTCATCAAGATTCCTCCCGAAGAGAGTCAATGAGGGACTCTGCCTAACCCGGACCGGGATTTTATTCCAGAGTGAAGGGAGCCTCTGGGTCATGAATCCGTCCCTCCGGCATGTCCCACCCATTTCAGTGCTGAGGTTCAAGTCTCTTGAGCGCGTAGCTCGATGGGACCCAGATTTTCCGAGGTGCAGCATGTCCATCAATTCCGGGCCGGACACGGCCCCATACGCCAGGCACAGATCGCCTCTGAACAGGCGGCACGCCACCGAGTAGAGCTGGAGCCCCTCCAACCGGGCAGCATATGGCACCTGTCCGAGCCCCCTGATCCTCCCGGTGAGGCACCCCTGGGATTCCTCCAGCTGCCACAGGTGTCCGGTAAGGCACATCCCAAAAGGGGCACTGCACTCAACTATGGGCCCGATGAGGGATGAGTAAAGAGGAACGATGACCTCCCCTGATCTAGATGCGAATCCCTTCATGATTAGGTGGGCCACATAAAATGTTTTTCCAACACTTTGGCCGTGCGGTTGTCAAATGAGAGATTGCTATCAACCTGGGTCCCCAGGTCCCTAACCACGTCCTCTGTACTTAATGGATTACCACCTATGTGGTAATTTGTGGGCACTTTGTCTCTGCCAAAGGGGACGACCATACACTTCCCGGCATCCAGCCCGAGGCCATGGATCCGGCACCAGTCGACTGCCCCTATGAGGCCCCCCCGGAGGATGCCTGTGTCGGCCAGAGAGCCGACCATGGCACCCAGTCTGCAGTCATCTGCGAACCCGGTCAGCCACAGTCCCTCTGCGCTGGCCGCACCTCCAAGAAATACATACCGAACAAGAGAGGTCCCAGGACCGAGCCCCGTGGGACACCACCCGCAACTGGTCCGGAGTCCGACACGGCTCCAGCAACTCCAAATATGTGGGCCCAGTCCCTGAGCCAGTCTGCAACCCATCCAGTGACACAGGGGCTCATATTTAAGCTGGTGAGCTTATCTAGAAAATCCAAAAGGAGAGCCAAACTATAGGTAGACCAACGCTCTGTCCAAACACAAAAGTGTTCAAGTAATAAACCAGCAGCAGCCAAGCAATGAACCACAGAATATCCAAAATACGTTTAATTGAAGTGCTTTTCGTTTGCAACAATGTGCAAACTTCATCAGAATTCTGATGAAGTTTGCACATTGTTGCAAACGAAAAGCGCTTCAATTAAACGTATTTTGGATATTCTGTGGTTCATTGCTTGGCTGCTGCTGGTTTATTACTTGAACACTTTTGTGTTTGGACAGAGCGTTGGTCTACCTATAGTTTGGCTCTCCTTTTGGATTTTCTAGTTGTTTTTGTTTTATTTTCTTAGTATGGTGAGCTTATCTACAATGCCCGAGTGGGGTGCTGTATCGAAGGCTTTTGCAAGGTCCAGGCAGGCTGCGTGGACCACCTTCCCCCCGTCAACGGCCCGGTGACCGTCTCAAAGAAATCAACCAGGCTCAAGAGGCAGGATCTGCCCCCAACAAAGCCGAACTGGGCAGGATCCAGCATCTGCAGGTCCCCAATATCTCTATCCATGAGGTCCATGACGATCCCCTCCACAGCCCTGCAGACCAAGCTAGTCAGGCCCACGGGGCGACAGTTTCCAGGATCCATTGAGGCACCACCCCTATGGAGAGGGACCACTGCCGCTGTACGTCACTCCTTGGGACATATCCTGTAGTAAAGCTGAGACTGAATAGTTACAGTGTTACATCTGTGTTGCTATACTGTACACCAAGCATATAGTACTTTACTAGGAATCTTATGCTATTTCATTTCATTGTTGTTACTGTTTATTTGCATATAAATGCATTTAGTGTGTTATTTTTATTTATTTATTTTATACAATTTGTTAAGTGGAGTAGAGCACTGATCCCACTGGATCAGTTTTAGTCTCAGCCCAGGGTTATTATGGATTTATTGCCCAACTTCTTGACCAAATTACTGATTTATTTGTTGTCTGTGTCACTTTATGTGTTGAAATCTTCTACATTCTACAGGAAAGATGCCTATCCACTAACCCTTGTTGTTGCATCATCAAAATGCAGGACCACATAACTCAGAATCAGGAAGTACCTGACAGCTACTCAGCATGCAGGATATACAAACACAAGTTTATTAAACTTAAAAATTACAGTTCCAGTGAAGAAACTAAATTAAAACCTATACATGTTTGAATTAGAAATCAAACTTTATTTATTTATTTTATTTCATTAACTGGGTATGTAGGCTGGTCAACAGACCCTTTTTAGTTATGACCTCTGCTAAGTTGGCAAGAGGTATACATACGCCTCTCTACTACTCACATTTATGCTTTGTACAGCATATACAACTACTATACTATGTGCTCTGATATTGCAATTGTATATGAATGTAACTGATTTTTAAAATTGATCTACCACAGATCTGCTTTGTATATGTAACTGTGAGAAATTACCAGTGCTATTGTAAATCTGTAGGATTATTTCCTGATTTTGCTACCACTTTTTAATAAATTTACTCTGAATTATTAACCTACCAGGAAAATTACTGTAGTTGTCTCTTTTTTTGTGCTTTGTCTTTGTCATATTGATGTATGGGACTTTCCTTCCTGGGCCTTCATTAAAAAGGAGTTTGCTTTGCTGACCCATTTAGACCATCTTAATAAACAAATACATGCATAAATAAAGAAATAAAGAAATAATTAACAATTAAACATTTCAACATGAAACAACTGTGATAATCAAATAATACGTCATTGAAGCAGTAGTGACCATACAATACAGCATACACCAACATTTCTCATTAGGTATTCAGATATTTATAGTACTTTATATTAAGTGGATATATTATTTACACTGTTTACAGTTTACTAGATGTATTATTTACATAATCCATAACGGGAATTAAGTTTGTCATATGGAACTGAATTTGAGAAATTGCCATGTTCTCAATATTTTCTGCATAAACATCACATTTTTCCATAATGGTCTGTGCGCAAAGAAAACACATTTTTTTGTTAAGATGATCCATTTCAATTCATTGACCATTGTCTTTGAAGCAGTGGTAGGCTGTTTCCTTTGAGAGATGCTTTTTTAATTTTTTTTTCTTAAACAGATCTGTTATTTTTTGACTCCTTACATCATTGGGAAGATTATGCCAAATAGCAGGAGCCATTTAAAAAAAAATGCTCTTTCACCTACAGAGATTTTAAAACATAGTGTGATTAGTGTTAATGACTCTTCCAATTCTTTCCTAAGATGATAGGTTTAATGTTTTTTGAGTAATTTATTTTTAATGAGGGAGCATTGACCATGTCTATTTTCATGATGAGAACATAACTGCTGTAAAAAGAGGTGACAAGAAAAATACCTTTGTGAGGGATCTTTAAGGCCAGCCACCTCACATATATCAGTTTTTACTTGAAACAATGCTGTGGATTAAGACTATAGCCTCAGTCCCTGATTTATTAGTGAGTGGCATTGGGTGGGACTGTAATCCCTAGCACACCACATACTATATGGTAGCAGATGTGCATGTTTTAAATCCATACCTTCACAAAATGGATTATGCTTTTCTTTGTTTATGTGGAATGCCATGGACTTTAACATTATTAATACAATACACTACAATTTTGTTTTCCCTTGTTTATGCAGTGTACCATGGACTTTGTATTCCTTGCAATGTGCTTATGAAATGTTTTTTAGGGGACATCAAGGCACAAATTCCTCAGTAAAATGCCATCACAAGAGACAAGCATATATCATAGAGTGTGTCCCATCTGCTGAAATAAACTTTCACCAGACAGTACTGAAATATCACTATTGAAAAGCAAATCTGTGCTTAGTGGGCTTATCTGGTTAACAAACAAATAAAAATTTATACCATTGCTGGTTAACACCATTTACTTTTTGCTGCACACAATTTAACCAGATATCAGAACAGCAATTGCATGTGTATTAATGATATTGCCAGATCAAAGATTGTATAGGTTACTGAACATGCATAAGCTTTGCAGTGACACAGTAACATGGAATTGTACTAAGAGCATTATTAGATCCTGTAACATCCTCCTCTTTATGCAGTATTTTTTTTATTTAAATGAACCACAAGAGTTAATGAGGCTATAAACCTACTTACATGCGATAATGCTGGTAGTATTTTTTCCATAAAATAAATCGTTGAAAGGCTTTACCCAACAGCATTACAAATTTTCATTAAAATGCACAAGTGATGATATATCGGACTTGGTGCATGTGCATTTTTCTGAGCTTATTATTTCTTGCCAC
Organism: Protopterus annectens; assembly: GCF_019279795.1. NCBI lineage: Eukaryota > Metazoa > Chordata > Ceratodontiformes > Protopteridae > Protopterus > Protopterus annectens. The sequence goes on from NC_056745.1 coordinate 363,479,422, forward strand.
TGGGAACAGTTTGATAAGTGTACTTAACATTTATAGTTTACCATCTGTTCCAGACTATAACATTGGTTCAAAGACATGCTAGTTTATATTCTGAAACTCTCATTCGCCTGCCAAAGCCCAGCAGCAGCAGTTAAGCAGGGGTTTGTAAAGCAACATATGAATTTTTAGGGTGCTTCAATCTCTCTCTCTCTATATATATATATATATATATATATATATATATATATATATATATACGTCATTATGAATTATACTTATTAAAGAAACAAAATAATATTTCCTTATAAATTTTTTTTATCCTGTCTTTCTTCCAGCTGATGACAGCCCCCAACTGCACTCATTTTATCTCTTTCCCTATTCTAAGCTTCAGTATTCTTATTATTCTTATGCCAAATATCCACAAAATGTCTTTTGACAAGCTCTCTAAGTTTAAGATGTTATACAGGCAATAATAAGTATATTCTGAAGGTTGTATGTGCAAAGTAAAGGAAGAAGGGAAACTTTGACTAGGTGTCGATGCACTGATCAGTTAGAAGTACTGAAACCATTTTTTGTTTTTGTTCATAGGTTCACAGATTTATAGGTGTGTACTAGGGGGGCATATTGGGGCAATGCGGCAACTGCCTCATGTACACAGACAACCATCTCCTCCTACCACCCAACACTACAACCTGTGAGAGATGCACTTACATAGCCAAACTGGAAGCAAAACTCTCTCCGGCCAAGATTGTGCTAGACAGTCAAGAGGAGAAGGTTAACACTTGCACTACACCTCAAGCAACTCATAGCCCTTCAAAACCCTCACCATCAACACCCACACATAGCAACACTAAACCCACATATGCGGAGGCCCTTAACATTAACTTGCCTAAGCAACAAGGACCTCCGAAGCTGAAATGCAAACAAACACCAGTCACAACCAAAGTGACACGTAGGTCACAACAATGGTGTGCCACCCAACAACAGCCCCTAAGGCAAAACAATGTACCCAACACTTTAGTCATAGGTGACTCTATAGTCAGGCACACTGATGTCCCACTCACCAGGCTGAACAAGGAGAAAATTACAGTCAGCTGCCTGTCGGGTGCCAGGATCCACCACATAACACATGCACTCAAGTCACTCCACAACAGGTATAAATATGACTCTGTCATTGTCCATGTTGAAGTGAATGACTTGAGATGTACCTCCCTGGACTACATGAAAAGAGACATGGAAGAGCTCTCGGATCATCTGGCCCAGGCAGGTATGACCCTAGCCCTGAGTAGCATCCTGCCTTCACCCAGAATGATACCATAGTATAAGGACAAAATGATTGACTTCAACAATTGCCTAAGTTTCTGGTGTCATCTGTCTGCCTGGGAAGACATTATTGACAAGCCATGATGCTTTGCCAGAGATGGTCTGCACCTGTCACCCCTGGGATTCAGGTTACTGGCTAAAGCTCTTGCCACCCCTATAGTGTCTTTTTTAGGCAAGGTTCAAAGGACAAAATCACCACCGTAACAGATACAAGCATGCAAAATCTGAAGGTAATGCTACTCAATGCTAGAAATCTAAACCTCAAAATGCACTCTCTCGAGACACTCCTAAAAATGGAGAACATCGATATCTGTGCAGTAACCGAGACCTGGTTCAAGGCTCCAGAGAGCACCCCTGCAATACCAGGCTACAACTCTTACCACACTTTTCGGCCACAAAACCAAGACCGAAACACTAAAGGTGGAGGAGTGTCTATATTCACCAAGGATATTCACACCTCCAGGCTAGTTGCCCAACACAATGCATCTGAAATTCTCTAGGTGCAACTAACACTAGGTAAGACTGCAATCCAAATTGTAGCTTGCTACAGATCCCCCACCATGTCCCAAGATTCTCACTACACCTTTCTAAACATACTGGAAAAAATTAAGATACAACCAACCACCCTAATACTGGGTGATTTCAACTACCCTGCCATTAACTGGGAAAACTACTCAGGTACCAACGCCTTTTCCCAATGGTTCTTGGAATTCACAAATTCCAATGCCCTGGATCAACTAATCCATTGTCCCACCAGGGTCTCCAATATCCTAGACCTGGTCATTACCAACATGGGAGATAGATGCTCCACACCAGTGGTTATCCCCTCACTGGTCAGGTCTGACCATAAGCAAATCACCCTTGACATCCACATCCCACCCCCACCCCCCAGTAAGGAAACCTCCGTAAAAAACTTCTCCAAAGCCAACTTCATGCTGCTGAAGTCAGAAATTACAAACTTCACGACACCCATGCAGACAGGATCTGAAAGTTCGACTGCTGAATCCTACACTAAGGCACTGTATGAGCACATCCACTCGTGCATGAATCATGCCATCCCAAATAGAACCAAGATGCTCTCCTCCAAAAAAGGAAGCCAATCTGGTGGTCCACTGCTATAAATAAACTATACAACAGAAGGAAGAAACTGTTGCAGAAAAGAGGAAAATCCCAGGAAGCAAAAAACTCCCTCACCAGCCTCGGTAAGAAGCTGAGATCCCTCATAAAATCCTTAAAAGCTAGTTATGAAAATAAAATTGCCAAAGATTCCAAAGACAACCACAAGGCATTCTATAGTTATGTCAAGAATGTAAATGGCAATGCTCAAATCTGCTCTGAGCTACAACAGAATGAAATTAAATATACTGATACCAAGGATATTGCCAATATCCTGGTAGATCGATTTAGTGCCAACTTCACCCCCTCTCACCCCCTAAAAGGCCTATCTCAATATCAAAAGATTGTCAAATTCCGGTAATCACATAGGTAAAAACCGTACTCTCCAAAGCTAAGAATACAGCATCCATGGGACCAGATGACATCCCGGGCTGTGTAATACATGAACTACAAAATGAACTGGCACCTCACCTAAGTGTCATATTTAATCATAGCCTCACCTCAGGCTTCGTGCCCACTGAGTGGTGCACAGCTACACTTATCCCACTCCACAAGGAGAGATCCAACTTGGATCCCGGGAACTACCATCCCATCAGTCTGACAAGCCTGATCTGCAAGGGCATGGAACGCATTATCATGGAACTTATAAACAAAGACACTGGCAACCTTCAAACACTGGACCCCTCCCAGTTTGGGTTTATGAAGGGCCGATCTTGTCTCCTGAACCTGATTGACTTCTTCAAATCAGTCCCAGAGCTGTGGACGAGGGTAAGGCAGTCCATACAGCCTATCTGGACCTTGCCAAGGCCTTCAACACCATCCTTCACTCTGGAATCATAGATAAACTTACTAAGCTGGGCATAAATCCCTATGTCACTTGATGTGTTGCCAACTGACTTACTGACAGAACCCAGACTGTAAAAATAGCCGACTCCAAATCCAGCTCCAGACAAGTGGCAAGTGGAGTACCTCAGGGTTCAGTCCTGGGACCACCTTTGTTTGGCATCTATTTCTCTGAAGTACAGGCCAACACTAAGGGACTCTGGCTAACAAAGTTCGCAGATGACTGCAAACTGGGAGCCATTATTGAATCCCCAAATGATGTGGATATTCTACAAAAGGGGCTTACAAAAACAGATGCTTGGTGCCATAGCCAAGGGCTCAAGCTTAATGCCAAGAAATGTATAGTTATCTCCTTTGGAAAAAAACATGTACCCATGAATTACCAGATAGGTGGCAGTACACTAAACATCAAAAGTATAATGAGAGACTTATGGACACAGGTAGACAGTGGTCTCACCTTCGATAACCATATCGCCACAACAGTCAGGAAATCCTTCTATGTGGCACACCTCATCACTAAGGGCTTTTCATCCAGAAAAAAGGAGGTCATTGTCCCACTGTACTCATCCCTCATTAGACCCATTATAGAGTGTAATGCCCCATTTGGTATGTACCTCACAAGATATCTGCAACAGCTGGAAAGGCCGCAGAAATACCTCACTAAAAGAATCACAGGCCTAAAGCAGGTGCCATATGCTGACCGTCTAAAAAAACTCCAGCTATAGTCTGTGGCATATCATCTACTCAGAGGTGATCCCTGCTTAACATACAAGGCCATGTCAAACCCTGAGCTGTTGGACATGCTCCTCTTAAAGAAATCCCAATCCCTCAGAGCCACATGCTCCAGGGATCTAAACCTTGTCATTGTAATGAACAAAACATGCTAGAGGGATATGTTCCTGACCCAAAGACTTTCCATACTCTGGAATAGACTGCCCATACATGTCAAGCAGAGCACCTCTTTGGCCCTCTTCAAAAGGAACCTTGATGATTGGATGGGAGTAGGAAATTCACCCCAGGGATCATGTCAGTCACCCTGCTAGACAGGGGTCCAGGGAAGTAAATATTGTAGGAAGAACTATCCAGGGAATTGTTATGTCTAGGCTTGTATAGGCCCTAGGGCTGATAGCCTAATACCAACCTATGAACCTATGAACCCATGAACTAGGCTAACAACCACTGGGACTCTTTTTGGCCTAGCCATGTAGCCTATATCTCTGACAAGTTCTATTACCCTTGTTAGGTGTAAGCAAGGGCTTGGAAGCTGAAATATTTACAAGCAGTGGCCTGGAAGATGAACCATTTGCAGGCTGCCTTGTCCATTACAGACAGGGGGCCCAAACCAAGGATGAATTTCCTATTCCTCACCCAATTGTCCAAGTTGCACTTCAGTTAGGTTAGGGAGAAAAACTGTTTTACATGGATGGGAAGATTGTTCCATAGAAGGAGTAGTCTCTGGGATACCTATCTCTCCAGTAGGTCCTGTTTACATCACAGGCAAGGCTTAAATCTTTAGAATGTGTACTTCTGGATCTGCTTTTTAGTGGATATGCAGAAGGTTCATCACAGAGGGTCTGGTGATGCCTTGTATGTCAGGCATAGATCTCCCCTCAACAACTTGTAGGAAACAGAATACAGAGACTGGGCTTTGAGTTGGTCTGCATAGGAAATGTTATTTACACCCTGTATTTTTTTAGTGAGGAACCCCTGTGGATGCTCCAAATGTTGGATGCGCCTGGTTAGGTACATACAAAAGGAGGCATTGTACTCAATGATGCATCTCATGAATGTTAAATACAGTGAAACAATGACTTCCTTGGACCTATATGCCATACCTTTGTTTATATGTTGCACATCATAAAATGATTTCCACTCTACAGTAGACACATGATGGTTAAAGGCTAGATTGCTGTCTAAAGTTTGTCCCTAAGTCCATAACTACTAGGCTGACTTTTAGGGATGTGTTGTCAATATGATAGTTAATGGGTGTGGATGACTTCCCAAAGGATAATATTATGCATTTCTTGGCATTTAGTATTAGACCATGGCTCTGACATCAGTTATTTATCTCTGTCAGCCCTTTTATTGGAAAACATTAGTGTTGGTTGGGGATTCTGTGGCCATTCCTAATTTTTCATTCACCTGAAAATTTGGTCAGCCAGAGGCCCTTAATATTGGCATTGACTTCAGAGAAGTAGATGCCAAAAAGGATTAGTGCCAGGACCGATCCTTGAGGGACTCTGCTGGTGACTGGCCTCTTTGTTGAGGTGGACTCCCCAAGTCTAACATCCTAAGTCCTATCAATGAGCCAGCTGGCTATCCACCATGTGACATAAGGCTTTATATTTAACATCTTGAGTTTATTAACAATATCTGAGTGAGGTATTGTGTCAAATACCTTGGCAAGCTCAAGGTAGGCAGTGTGAGCCATTTTGCTCTCATGCATTGCTTTGGTGTACATCAAAGAAGTCCAGCAACTTGAGTAGGTATGACTTGCCCTTGACGAAACCAGACTGGGTTGTCTCTAGTATCTGAGGATTTCCTATGTCATTATTGATTATTTCTATGATAATTCTTTCCATGGCTTTGCATATGAGACTAGTGAGACTTATGGGCCTGTAGCTTCCAAGGTCTGCAGATTGCCAAACTTTCTGCAGAGGAATTATGGTTGCTGGTCTCCATTCATGAAGCATGAAGCCTGTTTGGGGGCTATGATTAAATACTGATTCCAGAGGATCTGATAAGTCATGTTTTATACTATGTAGAAGGCAGCATGAGATTTGTTGGAGTCCATTGATGTAGTTTTCTTGGCTTTAGAGAGAGCACTGAGGACCTGTTTCCTTGTGATAGTAGGGGGAGTTATATTTTATGGTATTTCCTGAAGGGAAGTTGGAAGGAGATAGAGAATTTGTCTGCCAGTTGGTTTGGTTGGTTTGCTGTATCTTCTGTCTCAGTATAGGTGGCTCCATTAACAATGAGCTCTGCAAAAAATTGTGTATTGTCTTTGAGGTTACAGATATAGTTTACTTTGTGATTGTCCTTTGGCCTGGGAGGCCAAATTTACCTCAGATTTGAATTTGGAAGACTTTATTTGTCCTCTGAGGTTTTTGTTTAGTTTAATTATAGCACTTTTATCCTGCTGGGTGCTACCACCTCCTAATTTGTGCAATGATTTTCTTCCTTCTGTTATGATTCCACCAGGGTGGCTTGTTTTTTGGAGTTGGTCCTGTACTTATTCCTGGTGAATACAGTTGCCTCTATGCAACAAATAATATGCTTGTATAGGGTTTCTGTGAACAGTTCTGCATAGGCAACTGTGTTCTCAGGATTTAGTGGGGCTTGAAATGTTGCCAGCTTATCATTTAATAGTAAGGAGTTAGCCTTGGAGTAGTTCCTGATAATTTCCAGATCAAGTGCATCATCCTGTTGGTATTTGTTACTCACCCTTGTTATCTCTCACACACATTCTCATGTACATGCACACAAACACACACACACACACACACACACACACACACACACACACACACACACACACACACACACACACACACACACGCACACACACACACACACATTCTGTAGACCTCTGTCTGCGGGTGTAAGCTAGCACTGTATACAGTAAACAAAAGCCTAAACTTTTAAGCCTCTCTCTCTCTCTCTCTCTCTCTCTCTCTCTCTCTCTCACTGTGAGTTGTAAAACTCCTAAAGTTTAATCTTTCAGCCATTTCCTAACAATGTTAAGCTCTGTCTGGCTATGCAGATTTTTAATCTAACAGCATAATTCCGCAAACATTGCCAATATCCTTCAATGGGATGAGGTAAGCACTTAACTATAGCACAATAAAATTAGTATATGTCACTTTTAATGAGCTGACAAAGTTAAAACAGACACCATAATGTGCTTTATATTTGGAAGGATAGTGGAATAGATTTGGGGTTTGTTAGAAAAGTGAAAAATGAAAAAGCCTTAAGACTAAGAAAAAAAATAGCAGGTTGAAAGATATCTTCATATTTAGTTATGGCTCTGCCCCCTTCCAATTGAATATTGTTGGGCTTGTGCACAATGGCCCCATACAACCTGTGCTTATGACATAGTTACTGAAATAATTAAGCAAGATAAATCAATAATAAGCTGTATGTGTGCTTATTTAAATTTAACTCAAAATTACTGACTATGGAGGTATGACGTAAGACCAAAATAATTATGTATATCTAAACTCCTCTGAGACCTCTGTCACTATCTTAAGCAGTGGAGTGATTAATAGTCACATGAAGAGAAGTACAGGAGTAGCTTGTTACACAGGTATTAAAAACGAAATAGCAATCCTGGATAGCTGCTGCAATGTGATAACTATTAACTATAATGCACTCATCTGAGTGCAGTGGTAGATAATGTAATTAGAAAGCTAACAGTACTAAAAGAAAAATCTAGCCAAACTAGGTTTTCCACTGTGAGATTCCTTAAACCTTCTTGTATTTGAGGTAACATGGGATATATGCAAATGACACATGAAGGACATCAAGCGTTTTAGCTATATGGTAGTTCTGAATGCCCATGACTTTGGTCCAATAAAGCCATACCACAGTAGCTGTGTACATGCATGTTTCAACCTCCTTACCAGCACAGCATAAGTGGAAATTTTGGCTAACCTTTGGAAACACAGGGTGGTCATACCCAGCTGATGTCCATAACCATTAGGGTATCTACAAAATATCCCAACTAACAAACTAAAACATTAAGTAACAAAGTCACACAGACAAACCAATCAGTAAAAACTAAAAGAAAAATCTAGCCAAGGTACATTTTCCACTGTATGATTTCTTAAAACCTCTTGTATCAAAGGTAACATGGGATATATGCAAATGACCCCTTAAGGACATTAAGTGTTTCAACTATATGGCAGTTCTGAATGCCCATGACTTTTTTTTCCTTTTTAAGTCTGTTATGGACAAATTCAGGCAAATAAAGTCAAATCCCACTAGATGTGGACATGCATGTTTTGTCTGTGTAACCTTGTTACTCATTGTTAAAGTTTCAAAATCCTGAAGAAAACAAAAAAAACTTTTTTTGCAGGAGGGCAGACCATCTTCACCCTCCATTCTGTGTGCCTTTACCCCACACCCCTTTAAACATATTAACTTCATTGTCGCACAATCATAGAGAAAAATGAAAACCATAAAACAAACTTTGACTCATTGCTGTCATACAAACAGAAATTATGCCAGCAGGGATTCTTTGGGGGTGAACAGTGACTGAGGAGTTGTAACAGGAAGTGTATTTGACAAGTTGGAGCCTCATCTATTTTGTACTTGACCAAGAGAAGATAAGTTACAACCTGGAAAAGTATGTAGGTAATATTTGAAGTTACTGTACATTCTCCTCACATGTAATACTCACAATTACTCTGTGTTAAACCTCATCAGAGATCCAATATCTGCTCATACTAACCTCACAGCAATGCTAGGAAAATGGTTCCCTTCTATCCCTGAGATAGAAGAGGTGCTAAGACAAGGTAGGACTGAATGGCTTAATGGTAAAGTCAGTACAAAAGGGAAAGTGAGATGAGAAAATAAGTGTTGCTTGTGGTAGTAAATGGCAATCACACAAAGAAATTCTTATGGTTACTACAGTAGAACAAGTATTTTTGCTTTGTTCTTGTGTCATTAAAATACTAATATGTGTCCTTTCTAGTAACCATTTCAAATGTTGGGACCCGCTTCAGTGAGTCCTGAAATATGGAGATTGAATGGCTAAAAAATAGACGTGCATATATGAAGTCTGAGATGGCAATTTCTCAGAATATTCACTTTTCTGCAAAGTATGGAGATCTCAGAGATGGTATATAGAAGTTTAGGAGTATGTAGAACTTGCCTCCTATAAACAAGATTAAAAGAGAAAAGTGATGCTGGATATTCATTCTTCTACTGCATTTTTGGTATTTTTATTATTTTTTTTTGGGTGTGTCCGATTTGGCATTAGGAGTACCGACATTTCAGTTGGGAGCCGTCATCTCTGAGGAACTAAATAGATGATGGGCTCAACAAAAAGCCACTGTAGCCTAAATAACAATGAGTGAGCTGTCAAAACAAAATGTGACTAAGAAAACTTAAGAGAAAATCTAGAGAAGGACAGCAGAATATTAATGAAAAATTGTAGAAATTCATCCACATTTAATACTGAAACATAAAGTGCGTGTGTGTGTGTGTGTGTGTGTGTGTGTGTGCGTGTGTGTGTGTGTGTGTGTGTGTGTGTGTGTGTGTGTGTGTGTGTGTGTGTGTGTGTGTGTTCGCATATGTGCACTTGCAAAAAGAGCATCTAATTAGCTACGCAAAGTATGTAGCACACTTAGACTGGTCATTTATACCTTGGTAACCTGAGGTGGTAGTAAAGACAAAGACAGGGAATAAGTTGTGCATCAGGAAGGGTTGAAAGGAAAACTAAATATATATGGCACCAGCAAAGTTATGTCACCACTGTGCTCCTATCATGGACACCAGTTGTCATTTGTTAAATTCTGGCAACATCAGCTCTACAAGTAAACCAAAAAAGGGGAAAAGCTGCATATGAGGACAATTACTAACATTCAAAGATCATAAGTAAAACAGACATAAGGGCTGGCCTTGCAGCTGGCAATGTGTTGTTCTACACTACATGAAGAAAGATAAATAGTTTTAGTGAGATCATGACATTCGCAAGAAAAACTAGCCAATAGGAAACCCTGGAAACTGTTCCAAACTAAAAAGTAAAACTTTCATATTGTCGAATGGATCATCCACTGTGTTTCTGCTATTTTCCTGTACTTTTCTTATAAGCTGCTCATTTGAAAATCTTACCTTTTCTATATTTTGTCCCTTTCTCCCTTTGTTTTTCAGTATGTTTATTTTTTATGTGTGTATATGAATGCATGTATTTATTTAAAATCTATCTTCTCTCCCACTAGGATTTAGCATCATTATCTGTTTACATAATAAAGGCATGGCTGCTCAGAAATGTCAGGAAATTATGGTAGGTCTGTGTCATACAAAGACAAAGCCATGAGTGTGATGCAGATATTAGAGTCTGGGTTACAAAATTGGAGCCAAGCAAGAAGGGCTGTGGACTTTTCTACTTTCCCATCCTATTGGTGGGGGTGGGGGGGTGGACTGCAGCAATAGCTTGTATAGCCTGTACCACCTAACCAATGCATGGGTAGCTGGTGAGAGCACTTGAGCCATTAAAATTAACAGTTTGGAAAACAGTACAAGTAGTGCAAGCTGGGGTGATGCATGTGAGGGTGCAGGCAAGAATGATGCTAGCTGAGGGGGAATAAGGCATATTAAAATTACAACTGTGCATAATGAGAGATAGACATCAGCAAGTTTTCTATTGTCTTCAGCTGCCAACTTAAGGTTACAAAGTTCACATGGCAGTTAAATGACCACTAAGTTCAATGAGTTCTCAAACTGATCACAAAGTTCTTTGTATTTTGAAACTATGATATGAAAAAAAAATATATCAGTCAAGTCATCAACCTGTAGAAAAAAATAGTAAAAACAGGAGTTTTTTGCAGAGGAGCAAGAAATCTGCACCCCCTTCAACCCCATGACTCTAAATATACTACTCTTGAGGCCACACAACCTTGGAGATAAGGAAAAGATGTCCTTCGTGGTTCACTGTTGCAGTCATGACTGTAGGGTTCTTCCAGCCAGCAGCAGCCCCCGATCGGCCAGAGTCCCAAAGTCTGGATCGGGCATCAGCTGAGGTCACGTTTATCCTGACGTCAGTGCGCCAGAAGGTATAAAGACCTCAGCTGACGCCATTTCCCCAGTCTTTCTTGCCGTGCGGTGCCCTTTGCAGTTCACTGATGCTGGTCAGCCTGTTCCTGTTTGTTTTTGGATTTAATCCCAGGATTTTCATTTTATAAGATAAGTACCCCATTGGGGAGGTCTTTTTCTTGCTCCAGTCAGATGTCAGAAAAAGTTAATAATTGTATTTCTTGTGGGAAGCAAATACCTCATAGGAATTTTTACTCTTACTGTATTCCCTGCCTGGGTCCTTACCACGACGTTGCTAATTGTGCGTTTTGTGCTAGATTTAATCAGCGTACTATTAGGTGTAGAAATAACTTTGCCTTTTACTATTTTGGAAAAAGGTTTAATTATACAATGTCTTCAGATTCTTTTTCAGCTTCTGGGGTGTGTAAGAGGCACAAGGATGCAGACAGGCCCCCGAGATCCACAGCAAAGGATGTTATTCAGTTAATGCCAGTTGCTGGTTCGTCGGTCATCAGTGAGGCGCCTTGGCAGCCCCTGTCATCCGCCTCTTTTGAACCAATTGCCTGTACCAACTCTGGTGTGGAGCTGATGGGGTCTTCAGAATTGCCAGGGACTGGACCTTCGGATACTGCTCCCTCAGTTGGGTCCGAAGCCGGTAGGCAGGTACCAGCTTCTGAGGGAGTTCTCAGGCCTTCACAGCTTCCTGTAAATGTGGATTCAGTTTTACATTCAAAGACAAAGTCTAAGGCTCCAGCTAAAATGTAATGGCAAGCACAGGCACCTTTTGATCAGGGTCCTAGGCCTCAGAGGCAGATCCTTAGGATGACTGAAGATCTCTTAACTATGATCAGGGGTTCACATCCCCCTCCTGACAAGAAGCCTAGATTACAGTCAGATTATGATTCTTCAGACCAAATTTCTGTTTCTTCTGCTTCTTCCCTTGAGCAGGATTATTCTTTTCCTCCTTATGAGGATTCTGATGCTGAAGATTCCTTTCCTTCAGCTTCTCCTCCTGAAGATTATTCTTTTGGTGAAACTTTGCATGATACGAGGGTGCATTTTCACTGGGAAGGGCAGGAATTCTCTGAATCCAAGAAAAGGCTTAGGGATTTTCTTCTTCTCCCACACCATAAGCCTCTGGCTATTCCCCCTGTATTGGACATTGTAGATGATGTTTTTTTCGGAAGCTTCTCTCTCTCCTGATTCTTTTCCCCCTGCTCCGGTCAAACCGGATAGGTATTATAGGGTTAAAAAAAAAAAATTCATATTCCCTGTGACCGTGAGTCCAGGGCTTTGGAGAGATGGAGTAAAAAAGTTTATACTTCTGCTACATTGTCTATTAGGGATTTGAACTGTCAATTTCATATGCTGAAGTATCAGCAATACCTTTTGTCTGTATTTCAACAAAAGATGTCAGCTGTTTCTATAGGTGCGGATAATCAGGAGTTACAGGATTTATTGCATGCTATTGAACAGGTGGGTAAACATACCCTGCATTGTGGTTTTGATTCTTTGGAAGCTTCTTGTAGGGCTGCAACAACTGGCACAGTTATTAAAAGACATGCTTGGTTAAAGGAACAAAGCTTGCCGGATCAGGTTAAAGCCAAACTTTTGGATGCCCCTTTTCAGCATGATGTTCTGTTTGGGTCCAAAGCTGAAGAGTTATTAAAGAAAATGGAGGACAAAGCCAAATCTATGCAGACGGTTAAGGATTTTCTGCAGGTGCAACCTCCTAGATTTAGCAGACACTGGCCAGCTAAACCTTGGTCCTTTCCGGGCTCGGACAGGTCTCAGAGAGGCAGATTCAGGCGGTCCAGAGGTAGGGGACAGGCACAGACCCATTTTAGGAATAGGCAGTGGAGTGCCCCCTCTCCCAAGGGAGGTGAAGATAAGTCTCAACCCAACCGAAAACGGTCTTTATGACTCTCCCTTTCTGGTTCCAGGGGCTCCTCTCCTGGAAGCACCTTTGGGAGGAAGGATTTCTCTTTTTTATCAAAATTGGAGCCACATAACCCGGGACAAATGGGTTCTGGACATAGTCTCAAGAGGTTACAGATTTAATTTCCACACCTTGCCAAAACCGAACGGTTGGCTAGATCTGCCAAATCATCAGTGGGCAGAGGAGCAACAGCAGGTTCAGTCCCTCCTGGCTATGAGGGCCATAGAATTGGTACCAAATTTAGAAATAGGGCAAGGTTTTTATTCCAGACTTTTCCTGGTTCCCAGGAAGGAAAATTCATGGAGACCAATCCTGGACCTTTATGTACTAAACACCTTCCTAGATATACCAAAATTCAAAATGCTCACTCTGCAACAGCTGCTGCCTATGTTTGGCAAGAATGCTTGGATGGTGACTTTGGACTTAAAAGAAGCTTACATGCATATTCCTATAAGGCGAGAGTGTAGCAGGTATCTGAGTTTCAAAGCGGGCTCGAAGCATTACCAGTTCTCTGTGCTGCCCTTTGGCTTATCTACTGTGCCCAGGGTCTTTACAAAGTGCCTGGCACCAGTAATGGTGTTTTGCAGACAGAAGGGGATTCAAATATACCCTTATCTCGACGACTGTCTTATTCAAGCGGACGACAAAGACACTCTACTTCGGCATCTAAGCTTTTGTGCAGCATCTTCTTCAGTACCTCGGTTTCACAGTGAATCTAAAGAAATCAAATCTGGTACCCACACAACAGATTACTTTCCTGGGTGCTCTTCTGAGTACTACAACCCAGATGGCTTCCTCGACACCAGACAAAAAAATGCAACTGGCTTCTTCTTTCCGACATCTGGATTCAATGAAACAGCTGACTGCAAGAAAAATTCTGCATGACTTGGGTTACATGGCTTCCTGCATTCTACTAATACTATATGCAAGACTGCATATGAGGAAACTGCAGTGGTACCTCAAGAGTGTATGGTCTCAGCATTACCACAGTTTGGAAACAGTGATCACGATTTTGCCTTGTCTCCAGCAAGAGTTTCTTTGGTGGGCCGAAGCCTGTCTACAGAACAAGGGGAAGCCTTTTTGTCCTCCACCGACTAACCAAGTTCTGACAATGGATGCTTCAGATTATGCCTGGGGAGCCCACATGCATGGGAGATGTCTTCAGGGTGTTTGGACAAAGGAGCAAACACACCTGCACATAAATTTGAAGGAGATGCTAGCTGTACAGAATGCCCTGATAGCCTTCAGGGACCTTCTTCTACCAGGACAATTGTTGATACAGACAGACAACACTACAGTGATGTGGTACATAAACAGGCAGGGGGGCTCTCACTCTTACCCCCTGTGCAGATTAGCCATGACTCTATGGTACACTGCTCTGACCTGCAGTGTCGACTTACAAGCGCAATTCCTGCCAGGAAAAGACAACACTCTGGCAGACACATTGATCAGACACATTTTGGATCCACACAAATGGATGTTGGATGTTCAGATATTCAGGATGATTATAAAGGCGTGGGGATGTCTGGATATAGATCTCTTTGCATCCCCTCAGAATCATCGACTTCTGACATTCTGCACAAGGACCTACCACAAACTAGCATGGAAAGTGGATGCCCTCTCATTCAGTTGGAAACACCTCTCAGTATATGCTTTTCCTCCTTTTCCTCTTCTACCTCGGGTACTTCTGAAGATAAAACAGGACAGACCGCAAATGATTTTACTGGCTCCCAATTGGCCTTGGCAATTCTGGTATTCCACTCTGATGAACCTGGTTCAGGAGCCTCCCTGGATTCTGCCTCAAATCCCTCATCTACTGTCTCAATGGGATGGCCGGATACTGCACAGTCATGTCAAAACTCTGAATTTAGCTGCCTGGTGGATCCAGGGTCTGTAAACACCTCTACCCTTTCCAAACAGGTTATGGATATAATCCTTGAAGCTAGACGGCCCAGCACTAGAAAATCTTATGCAGGTAAATGGAAAAGATTTTGCTCCTGGAATGAAGTCCAAGGTGGTGATTCTGCTGTTCCGAACATTCCTCTGATTTTACAGTATCTGACAGAGTTGTTACATATGGGCCTATCTTTTTCGTCTGTTAAGCTTCATGCTTCTGCTATTTCTGCACATTACGATACAGATCCTCCGATTTTTTCACATCCATTACTTAAACAATTTCTTAGAGGGGCTAAGAATATTCGGCCCCCTATGAGGGCTCCTGTTCCCACTTGGGATCTTAACTATGTTTTGGAGAAATTGACATTGTCTCCTTTTGAACCTGCAGCTTCCATGGATTTGAAATTTTTGTCTTGGAAAACTGCTTTTCTTTTAGCTATTACCTCTGCTAGAAGAATTTCGGAATTGCAAGCACTCATGGCTGTGGAACCCTTCCTTATTTTTCATCAGGACAGGGTATCTCTACGGACTAATCCCACCTTTATGCCCAAGGTGGTTTCGGCAGAGGCCTTGAATCAGTCTATTCATTTGCCTACCTTTTATCCTAATCCTCAAAGTGAGGAAGAAAGTCTTTTGCACTCTCTAAACGTGCACAGACAGCTTCGTCTATACCTGGACAGGACCAAGATATTCCGGAAATCTGATCAGTTGTTTGTCGCTTATGCTCCTACTGTTCAGGGGAAAGCAATCACTAAGCAAACTATTTCCAAGTGGATTGCCCATTGCATCAAGTTCTGTTACTATCCAGTTCTTGTTAATGTTAGGACTCATTCTACCTGGGCTACTGCTACTTCAGCAGCTTTTCTTTGTGGGGTTCCTACCAAGGATATTTTGGAAGCTGCTACTTGGAGTTCTGTACATACTCCCTCTCTATTCTAAATCCAGGGCCGGTTTTGCTTCTGTGGTTTTGCAAGGTTTTGTGACCACTCCCTCTGTTTCTCCTCCAGCCACCCTTTCTTAGCTTTGGGACTCAACCCTACAGTCATGACTGCAACAGTGAACCACGAAGGACATAGTACAGTTGTGTACTCTTACCATAAATGTAGATGTTCGAGTGTGTTCACTGTTGCAGTCTGTGTTACCCTCCCTCCTACCCCCTCTTTTGTTTTTTCTTTGAGTATTATCTGTTATGAGGTATTTTGGCTGATGAGGTTTTGGGCATGGTTTCTTTTTTAGCCTTTTCTTTCTGAGCACCTGACATCTGGGGCAAGAAAAACTGGGGAAATGGCATCAGCTGAGGTCTTTATACCTTCTGGCGCATTGATGTCAGGATAAAAGCGACCTCAGCTGACTCCCGATCCAGACTTTGGGACTCTGGCCGATCAGGGACTGCTGCTGGCAGGAAGAACCCTACAGTCATGACGGCAACAGTGAACACACTCGAACATCTACATTTATGGTAAGAGTACACAACTGTACTTTCCTTACTACTAAAGTTCACTGATATAGTACTTAACAGTCTGCACTACTGATGTAATGAGTCAGTATTTCACATCTGATAATACAGTACACCACAAAAGTGTCATTAATAAAAGGAAGGGTTCCTTTTGCAGAATATCTATCCCACTCTATAAAGTATCCCCCAAATAAAGTGATATAATGTGCAGAGAGCCAGGATGATGGTGAGAGTGAACTGAATAGCCCTCAAATGGGCAGCTAAAGCCTGACAGGGGCAAAACAAATCAGCACGCTTCTTATAATGCTACAATATATGATAATGCACCTAAGTAAACAAAAGGAAGTCAACGTTAAGGCATGCGGTCTCCAAATATTACAAAATCTTTACAGAACACCAATATACAAGAAGAGTATATGTTGTACCAGGTGTCTACTAGTAAGATGACAAAAGCAGAAGTCACACTATCATATGAATGTGGTCTGTGAAACTTTCAATTTCACACAGTTCTTAAAAGCAGATATATAAAAGGTTATTGTACTAGGGCAGTCTCCTTTTCCCATAGATATAGAGCCTCAGAAGGGACTATTTCATATTTTTAATATTTTATCCATTCATTAATAGTCTAGACCAAAGAAACATAACTGCTTCTTTTCAATTGTAACCTAGGACCACTCTATGGCTAAGTGAGTTGCACAGTAGGCAGTGAAGACTGATAGAGTCAAACTCGGGACCAAAGGATAAAGCTCATAAGCTATTTGCTGCACTAAACCACTCGGTTATAATAAGAAACTGATACAGAAGTACAGCCTGTGTTCAGGTCTGTGAAAAGCTTTACATTCTTAAAAAACACTCCTTTTGAAAAATTCATCAAATCCATTTTTTTTTATTTATTTGTTAGCTGGGTGAACTTACTGGGAACAATTGCCTGTTTCAGGGTTGATCTAGAAGCACTGTCTGACTGACTGAATTACTCAAAGTCATACAGTACTGAATGGAGGCTGATTAAATGAAATTTAGGCAATAAGTGGAGATATGTACGAAATAAATTTTATTTAAGGAAAATTACTATAAGACAAATGTTGCTGTTAGCAAAACTCTTTCATAAGCCCTCATTGAGCTGTTAGAAAATAACAAGCAGAATATGTTTGGCATCGCAAGCACTATTGCTCTGCTCTGTCACATCATCTGAGGTACACACAGCCTCATTCAAGCGAGGCTGTTCTGTCAGACATGTTTTTTGAAAATCAAGTGTGCTGTGGGCGGTACAGTGTAGTTACTTAATTTACTCAACAGCATGAAAACTGCTGAGGTGCTGACAGCACAATGATCATCACTCGATCATTGCTGCAGTGGCCTTAGTTGTGTGGGTTAAATCCTGCTAAGGATTTAACAGCTGGCCAGCTTCCAAAGCTTTCAGAGCACCAAGCAAGGACCCAAACAGGCCTGGGCAGGAAGCCCTTCAGAACTTTCCTGCTGCAGAAGAGTGCACTCCTCTATGCCATTGCCAGCCTCAAAAGTTCCTTTCAGGAGAAAAAAAACATTCCAATTTAATTTTTCAAAAATGTATTTATTTATTTATTTATGTAACATTTGTTTGCTGGGAGTGTCCGACTGTGCCAGAGGCCCATTTTCAGTGGAGGCCCAGGGAGAAAAGCTCCACATACAATACATCAGACAAAAACAAGAATTTACAAGATAAATTGAGTTATAATATAGTTACAAAAATGACAAGACCATCAGGGTACAAAAAGTATACATAGTTATAATAATATAATAATAAAACACATATGTTTAAATAAGATACAAGATTATTTAAACAGTGACAGTGTGAAACACAGACAATGATGTAAATGAGTTGTTTAACAGTTATTGCAGAGTGATACAGAACAGTGTGGGAGGTATAGGTAAGGGGTACTTAATTAGGGAATTACAGAGTAAGTGTGCTAGGTATTGGGGAGCCTAGTGTGTGGGTGGATACATTGAGTGTGTTGGAATAGAATCATACTTGGACAATAGTAAGAGGTAGGGGGAAAAGTTTTACCCAGGAGAAGTAAATATTTTAACTAGGAAAAAGTGCTTTTTTCATGTGACTTTTGTTCATTTTTAATTGACAGTATTGTCTTATTTCTTTTGTTGTAAAAAGTTAATAAATGTAGTTTTAACTATTTTATACTTGGATAAACTAGTGTTATTTTACTTTTAAGGGCTGAGGTAAATATTTAAAGTACTTTCTACTGTGTTTTAATGCATAAAAAGTTTATGTTTTACAACTTACCTATTTTACTGACTATTGCTGCAAGACTACTCTGGGAAGCAGGCACCTTTTTTTGGCTTAACCTGCCAGTTCCATTTCTAACTTTTTCCCACCACAAAATGTAAAAGATTAGTAGGCAGCCTTTGCCACCATAGTAGGCTGATAAAATGCCTCAGATGCAAGCAAGTGACTCTTCTGAGGCAAAGCTGTCTCCTTAGACCACTCATCTTTTTCCTTGGGTCCTGCTGATGCACTCCCTACATCCACTAAAAACCAGGGGTTCGACACAGACTCTGCAGCTGTTGCAGTGTCCTTGGCGGGCAAAGGAGAATCAGTCTTTGTGTCCTGGAAGAAGTGGCATGGAATGCCACTCTGCTTAGTCAGAAAGCTGTAGCCATCCCTGGGCAGTTTTTTGTTGCCAAAAGTGGGTCTGATTCTTTGGATTTTCCTGTCAAACAGGAGCAATATTTAAACATATGTCTTCTTCTGTTTCAGTTATCCTGGCCAGAGTAATTTATTGGGCTTAGCTCAAGGTTTAGTGTAGGCTCTTGATCCTTTTGCTCTATGATTGTTTTTAGAAAAAGAAAAAAAGGATTCATCATTTTCTGCAAAGATTCAAAACTTTGACCCTCAAAATGATTGTGAAAGCACAGATTATGTATCAACAATAGAATTCTGATTCAGATTTTGGGGAAGGTGTGGCTTTATTGAGTAATTTTGATGGATTCCCTTGCTCTTAACCTATTTCTAGAATGAATTGGTTGTTTTAGTGGGAAAACAGTGATGTTTCTCAACCCCTTAAGAGGTATTATGATTTGTTGCTGCTAGAATTTCTAGAAACTAATCATATTCCTCCTGTTTTGTCAGCCTTGAAAGATGTTTTTGTTACTGCCTGCAATTTTCCTAATAGCCAGACTGCTGCACCCAAGAAAGCAGATAGACTTTATAAAGTCCCTCAGTCTTTTAAGATTTTATACTCTATATACTGTCATCCCAAATCTAATTGCTATTGCTTTAGTGAGCCCAGCTGCTGCTAAACGTATTAATAAAAATTCATGTCCTTCTAACAAGGCTAGGAAGGCTTTTGATAACTTTGGAAAAACTTTATACTTCTATAAAACATGTTTTTAGAATTCTCACCTGTCAATTTCAAATGCTGAAATTTATGCTTGTTACTTGTGAGAGTCTGAGTCATAGTTTGGCGTCTGTTTCCCAATGTCAGGAAAAAACTGCTTTGTGCAATATAATGTGTTCTCTATGTCTCAAATAATAACCCCTTTTTCATAGGTTCATAGGTAGGTACTAGGTTATCGGCCCAAGGGCCTACGTAAGCCTAGCCAGCAAGGTACCATAGCTTACGCCACCCAAGAAAGTTATTTTCCTGTGCCCCTGGCCAGCAGAGACACAGACGTGTGCTTATGATTCTGCTAATTGCACTTTCAGGGCTGCTGACACTGAAACTGTTAATGAAAAGGTTTATCTGGCTGGGTTCTCAAAACATCCAAGAGGATTTTAAAAATGAGGTCTTGAATTCTCCCTTAGATGGAGAACTACTTTTTGGAACCTCTGCTATTAATATTATTAAAAGTGTAATGAGAGAGGTAAGCTGATTCATAGGATCTCTCAGATTTTTCAGCCCTCCTTATCCATGTTTGCCAAGTAGTTCAATGTTCATTCTGCAACTTTCTTTAAAAAACAAAGTAATCAGCCCCAACAAGCTGCCGGAAAGCAAATGTTTAAAAGCAATGGCAGGAAGGTTCAAAAAAAAAAGCAGCCCACCCCAAGCAAATGATAGTCCAATAAGTCTTAATAACTGTATGAAGGATTTCCAAAATCCTCATACACTAGCTGTCCCTTAATCCTTCTTGAAAGTCTGAACCTCCATTTCCTCCCTTGACAACAGATTGTTCCAGACAAATGGGTTATGCAAATAATCCATCAAGGTTCAGATGGCAGTAACAGTGTCTTCCTCTCTTTTGAGGAGTTCCTCCTCACCCGCCAGACCAGACTTTTCATTTCTCTTTTGCCATTCAGCATATATTGGCTCAAGGGATGATATAAGCTGTCCTTCCTCTACAGTTAGGGGAAGGGTTTTATTTCAGGATGTTCCTAGTGCCAAAGAAAAAAGATTCTTGTTTGGAAACCAGTTCAGTATCTTTCCTTTTGAATCAGTTTGTGATAGGCCCCAGGTTCAAAATGCTGTCTCTTCTCAAATTCTTACCACTTATTCTGCATTTGAGTTTTCTAGTAACTTTAGATGTAAAAGATGCACATACTTCTATTTCTATAGATCCAGCTTTTACATGTTTCTTAAGGATTTCTCTGCATGGATTACATTATAAGTTCTCTATATTACTCTTTGGTCTAACAATGCACCAGGGGTGTTCTCAAAGTGCCTGGCTCCTGTGATAGTCTACTGCAGACTGGAAGGTATTTACATTTTCACAAGGACAGACAACTTGCTTACCTTTGCAGTATTTTTCAAAGAGTTAGGAATCTCTCATCTAGGTAAGGGATCCCATACACAGGCTGGGATGCCAAGAGAGCTTACAGAAGTCTTGTCTGACGTATTTTCACAGGATTGTGAGCTTTTCTTTCACAGGAAAAAACAGATCTGCATTTACATCTCTTTCCTGAGTTTTTCCACTCCCATCTCATTAAGGGAGTTCCTCAGTATTTTGGGTCTACTGGCATCAGTGATACTCATGATACCTTTTACCAGACTCTACATAAGACAAATTCAGAGGTACCTGAAACCTCTTTTTTCCCTGCATCAACATTCTCTTAATTTTCAAATTCCAGTCTTGTGATTTATGAAAATGGAGATATTGTGGTGGAGTCTCTCGTTGTCCCTTCCTGCTCCAGTACAGTCAGTCACAACAGATGCCGCAGAAATTGCTTGGGAGCAGTGTCTATGAGGATAAAAGTACAGGGCCTTTGAAACAAAAAAAGACAAAACAAAATGCGTAAACATAAAAGAGATGTTAGCTCTCTTCTAAATGCTGCCAACTCTGTCTGTCTCAACCATATGTAGTCTCGAAGACCTGTTCAAGTGTTTACAGACAACACAACAGTAATATGGGACATAAAAAATAAAGGGAGAACCAGATCTTACACTCTGTGCAGACTAGTCATGGTAGCCAGGGATATAGCTTTCAGCAAAATCTCACTGTACAGGCATCTTACATATTGGCAGAGTAAAACTGTGTTGCAGATAAGCTAAGCAGGAACAGGACAAACACTCATGAATGGAAATTGAATTGGGGGGGGGGTCCTGCAACAATGCATTCAGCTGTGAGAAACCCCTCAGATAGATCTCTTTTCCTCCACTCTCAACAATCAGTCAACAAAATTCTGCTCCAGGAATCCATGTGAGAAGGCCTGGATACCAGATTATTTTTCTTTTCCATGGACAGGAATGTTTCTGTTTGCTTTCCCACCCATTCCACTAATATCCAATGTCATTCTGAAGATTCAGAAATTATTTTGAAAGATCATTACAGTAGCCCTCTTCTGGCTGGGACAACAGACATTCCCCCTTCTTTTAGAAATGGCCAGGGGTAATTACTGCAAGTTTCCTTGTAGACTGGATTTATTCACACAAGGCTAGGGATGTTTGATGCAACCCCAAACAACCACAACTGATTGCTGGATGACAGAGTTTTAATACCTTTTAGACACCTTTTCTCTGAGGGTGTGCAGCAGGTATTAATGGAGACAAGAAAGCCTGTTGCTAGAAAATCGTATATTGGAAAATGGAAAATGTTTTCTCATTGGTGTCAGCAAAAGAACCGCCTCAGTCAAGGTTTATTTGTCAACCATTTCAACATGTCTACCCATGGATCTCTTCTTTCAATGCAACCTGTTGAAATAGATATTGCATAAGAAACCTCCTAGGAAAGAGGCAGCACTTGGTGGGATCTTAATTTTGTGTTACAAAAACTAACTCTTCCTACACTTGAACCAACTCATCAGGCTGACTTCAGATTCTTAAAATGGAAAACAGTCTTACTTATTGATCTGACCTCTGCACGAACAGTATATGAGTTGCAAGCTCTAATGTTGAGTCAGCCTTATCTCAGTTTACACAAAGATAGGGTTTCCTTAAGAATTATTCCTTCATTTATGCCTAAGGTGGTATCCAATTTTACCTTAAGCTAAGCCAAGTTATCCATCTCCCTGTCTTCTTCCCAGAACATGTAAATGAAGGAGAAATGATACTTCATACTTTGGATGTCCACAGACAGCTCAGTTACTGTCTTGATGAAATAAAGTCTTTCAGAACTTCTCATCAGTTGCTCATTTCTTGTGAAGGTAAGAAAAAAGGGTAACCTGTGTCAAAACAGACAATTTAAAAATAGTTGTCTCATGCCATTATATTATTTTTATTCCCAACCAAATAAAAATATTCCAAGTAAAGGTCAAGGGTCTATACCTCACAACTTCTTAGAGCAAGAAATCTGGATAAAGCCATAAATAATGGGGTGGGGCAAAGGTCCAAAAATAGGGACACTTTTTAAATATTGCACTTATAAACTTAGAAAACTGATAGAATAACAGGTATTGCATTAGCATGAATTTTCTGAAGGGTATGAAGTTTGAAACTCAAATGTCTGTCTTTATTTTCTGACTTCATCCTTCAATGATTTGCCAGTGATTTTCCAGAAAACCATAATTTTATGAGAAACTAGATGAAAATGTGAGGCAAAAATATGGACATTCTGTGAAAATCTGTGCAGTTGAAATGTATGCAAGCATCTCTTTACTAGGGACTTGGCTTCAGTTGTGACTTTTTGGAAAGGGTTGGATGCCAGAAGTATTCTAGAAACAGCAAAGTGCTCCTGTGTGCATACTTTTACAAAACACTGTAAACTGGACTCTTTCTCCAAGTCTAGGACAGGCATTGCTAGGACCATTTCCCGGGGATCCTGAACTGGCATCCTTCCTACTCCCATTCAGTTTAATCTATGGTAATCTATATATATAGTAAAGGCTCCTGCTGCTGTAGCAGTGATTAAATGAAGAACATTGTACAGTTGTGTAAGTAAACTTACCAGAAGAGTAGATTTTCAAATGATCACTGGTGCAGTAGCTACTCCTTCTTCCTTCCTTTTTATTTTTATTGTTAAATTCCTAGTATTGTCCTCTACGGGTTTAACTTCTCTCTCTTTGTTGGGATGAATTCTCTGAAGGCAATTGCGGCCTTAGGTCAACTGGTGCCCTAGGCAAAAGGGCTCCATGGCGCCCCCCACCACACTACCTGGTGCCCCCATCCTTGTCTTACTACACCAAATAAATACTGGAAAAGCACCCCTGCTGGAGTGGCGCCCTAGGCGGCTGCCTAGATGGCCTATGCCTAAGGCCGGCTATGTCTGAAGTGCTTTGCCCCAAGCTTGACTTTTAATCAGCCCAGCTCAAGCTAACTAACTGTTTGGGAATGTGGAAAGTGGCCAGAAAGTTTTGTTATCTAGCCAGCTGTTGAATCAAATCATATAGCTAAGGCTGCTGCAGCAGTGATCATTCAAACACCTACTGTTATGGACACAGTAATTTATTAAGTATCATAGTTAGTGATCTAGCATTTATGCATTTCTGATTTCTTAACATTTTTATCTCTAGTCTCTTGTTTTCCTGCCCTGTAAAAGAGAAAATATTTAAACAAGCTTGTCTGAAATCTGGAGGACTTGTCGTTCAGGCCCCAACTCTACACCTGCAGTTTACACACTTAGTGATTCTCTTCCACTATGACAGGCCTCATAGGCGCTGCAAAATCATTACATTCACAAAACAGCAACAAATAAAAGCAATAAGAATAGTACAATAGGAAAACAGGATAATACCTACATCTAAACTCTCAATAAGTTAGAATGAGAGCCGTTTATCAAATCCAAGTCTGGCTACTTCTTATGTGATCCTTACCACTCAAAGATTAAGATTAATCATAACAGAAAATGAATAAAAGGAAAACTAACTGACTACTTAGTATCCATATTCCATCTTAGCTGCACATTACAGCGTTGACTTGTGAGTGGGATGGATAACACTTGGTATCATTGCCTTACCTGCAGATTTGCTGTTACTTCTTTTAAATACGAAAAGTTGATTGGTATCAGTCAGAGCAGTGAGCTACCACAGAAAAATGATGCAGTGCATATCACGTCTAATCCTGTCATTGGCTGCCCTCATCTGTGTTCTCAACCCGTAATTACAGTACTTAGTGTTATGACTGCACAATCACATGCCCCTGTAAGTACCTTTTCTACACAGTACAGGACTGCAGATGGAGATCAGTTGCAATGTTTCTAACTTCCTTCTATCTGAGATAATTCCTAGAAGCTAAAGTCTTCATGCCAATTGTAAGAAAATATATAATCAAATTTGTTGTTGCTATGGGTTTAACAGCACTGTTTATTCATTTAGATGCTGAAGCTAGGCAGACAGTTAAAGCTTTAGTTCATATTCTGAGGTAATCTAAAGTTAATCATATAGAAATGTCATCAACCAAAAACAACATTAACAAGTAACTATAAAGTATATTTGCATTTTAGTTGCCTGGAAGGTCCTATCCCGCGGTGGTGGTGCTGCGGTAGCATTGTCGCCTCACAGTTAGACGTTGCCCGTTTGATTCTCAGTTAGAGCGTCTTCTGTGTGTCGACATGCGTGAATGGGTGTTCCTTCATTGAAGGTTATGCGTTAGGCCCGGCAAGCCAGCACGTGAAAGTCTACTGCCAATCATTAGCAGACCGGAGTTCCGCTGTGGCGACCTCTAACCAGGAAAAGCCGAAAGACACAAAGTTGCCTGGAAGGTCCTACCACCAAGGCACTTAGAACATAAAGATCAATGTCTTTTACTAACAAGACACAAATGAGTTATTGTTTATTGATAAAATGTCACTTCACATGACCTTTACCTTCACTTTTTAACTCCTAGCAAGTCACCTGACTACAATAGTGTACATGTGTCACTTTTGAAAGCAGACACTTGGGTTTTGTTGGTTTTATTCAGGCAATGAAGATAACAGTGAGAAAAAGTAAACTTTTCCCAGTGGAAACAATCAAGTAGCATGCAGGACAAAATGATGCATACCATATGTAATGAGCAGTTTTCACAAGCAAATATCCTAATTCCAATTATAAGTGTGGCAGCAGTTAAATAAAATTAATTTTAAAATTTAAATTAATAAAATACATAAAATAAAACAAACCTCCCTCATCTCCATTCAGGGTGGTTTGCACCTGATAATGGTAGAAGATTTGTGGTGTTTTTGACAAATGCCAGTTGTACTGGAAATGAGACCTCCTGTGGCAAGTCCCACTTATTTTTTCATTCATTAGTGGACCTACTTGCCATGCTATAAAAGATGTCTTCTATTAAAGGAACACTTCAAATAAGAATGAATTACAGAAAACATATGAAATTAAGGATAAAATTCAATTGCCTAGAAGTAGTTTAGCTGCTCGAGTTGTAGCCAAGATATAACAAGACTTGTAATGGACTGGGAGTTAAAAGCCCAGGGTCTAAAAAGACAATAATCACCCTGGAAATGCCAACATGGATGAAAAAAAAAAAGGGACGTCAGGTACAACTGAGTGTGTTGTCTATGAGGCAACACAAAGTAGAGGGGAGGGATTCACAGACAGAACATCACAACTTGGATCAAGATGACAACAGTCCTGGCATTTGAAGCTTGTAATCCCAGCAGATGGTAAAATGTGTGTAGAATGTGGAGTGACCAGAACATGGCTTGAGCATTCTCAGTTTCTGACTTGCAAAGCTCATTGTATATCAAATGACACCCGACAATAAACTGCACTAGCTTAATGCTCTTTAAACGTTAAATTAATATAAATTAAAAGGGTTAGGATTCTAACCCAATGCCTACAAACACTATACAATAACCTGCCAATGAATATCAAAAAGAGCAGGTCACAGGTAAATTTAAAAAATATGTGAAACTGAAAATATAAAAAGTATAAAGGTTTTACAAGCTTCACCATGACCTGTGGTCATAAGCTAGACTATAGATGCTAATCATCTAGGATGTTCATTTCTTGGTACAGATCATGGGAGCCTAACTGTGTGTGTGCTTATAGTCAGTAATTTACAGGTTCCTACAAGTTGACCTGTGACTCACTTTTCAAGCCATGAAAGCCCCAGACCTATTTGACCCCCTATTTCTTCATAAAACCAACTGGTCTGCAAACACCTGCACTAAAGACTTAAATATACACCAACAGATAAACAAGACATAATGGAGAGAAAAGTTCCTAGCTCAATTTATTACTATATGAGAGAAAACACTATACCGGGTACCACACAATAACGTCTTTATTTAAACAAAGTAAAAAGGAGAGGTGAGCGCTTTCGCAACCTTCGTTGCTTCATCAGACAAAGAATTAACTGTTCAACTGCTTGTTTTATATCACTCTCAGTCAAAAAAATGTTTTCCAATTAGTGACATCATACAACTTTTGAAAATTTAAAGGCATATATGACAAGAATATTGTAAAATACGCATATGAATATAAAATATATATACAAAAATGTAAAGTATGTTCATATTTATGCATATCTAATTTAAAACAGTTAAATAATCTCATTAAAAATGCATATATATAAAAATGCATATAAATAAAAATGCATAGTATATTC
This sequence comes from Protopterus annectens, assembly GCF_019279795.1. NCBI lineage: Eukaryota > Metazoa > Chordata > Ceratodontiformes > Protopteridae > Protopterus > Protopterus annectens. The sequence goes on from NC_056745.1 coordinate 363,506,642, forward strand.
ATATTTATGCATATCTAATTTAAAACAATTAAATAATCTCATAAAAATGCATATATATAATATATATATAAAGAATTCATAATACAAAATATATAATAAAGGAAATATATGTATATATATATTTTTATTTTATGCAAAAAATTGATTGTGTTGAAGGCGTCTAGCTTTAAGAAATGGAACCAGTGATGTACAACCATTTAAGCCTGGATATCTATCAGCATTGAGCTTGATAATCCATCTTTGTTCTCGGCTCTCTGTAAAATTTTCTATATCTCCTCCCCTCACATTTCTATGTATATGTTGTAAAACAAAGAACTTGAAAGAGTGTGAAGGGTCAGTGTTTAAAACATGTTGAGCAAGCGCACTAGTAGTTTTGTTATTTCTGATGTCTCTTATATGTTCCAATATTCTATCCTTTAAGTTTCTATTTGTTTTTCCTATATAGAAGGCATGACATATTTGGCAGAAACAAAAATAAATAACATCTGTGGTTTTACAGTCTGCATATGAATGAGAATATAGTGTAAAATTTCTAACAGGATGAATATATGGTGTAGTACTATGAATATGTGTACAAGCAGTACAAGACCTACAAGGAAAAGTACCTTTACGTCTGGAATTATAGGTAGTTTTTGACGCCTTTATTACACAATTGTTGTTTTAATGTTAGATTATTTCTGAAACTGAAACTAGGTGCATTACCAATGAAAGAATGTAAACAAGGAATCTCATGTAAAATGTGCCAATGTTGTTTAATAATATTAGTATACTGATTGACATTACTAGCATACTGAAAAACCGCTCTAATGCTATTATTTTGTGTATTATTTCTCAAATTACTGCTATCTGACGTAATAGAATTAGAAGATTGAAAGTACGCTTTACATTTAGAGTCCCTGAGTGTCCAAGCATCAGAAATAGTTCTATCTATTTCATCCATATGATATCCTCTTCTTAAAAAATCAGTTTTCAATTTATTCAAAGCTAGTACTGCATCATTATCATTGTTGTGTAATCTTAATGTTCTGTATACCTGCCCCTTGAGCACATTTCTTGGAATGTGTCTAGGATGCATACTGGTTTTGTGCAGGTATGTATTTTTCTTCGTGGGTTTGTGAAAAATTTTGCTGGTAAAACCTGTCAACTCTGATTTGATTATATGTACATCTAAGAAATCAATCTCAGATGTAGAAAATGTGTATGTGAATCTCAGAAAATCAGTAGTTGTATGCAAATAGTTAATAAATAATATAAGCTCAGATATATTGCCTTTCCATAATAAAAAAACATCCACAAAACGTGTATACCATAAAGCTGACTAATAAATGGATTCTTATCAGAAAAGACATGTGTTTGTTCCCAGAATGTAAGAGATAGATTAGCATAACTATTTGCACATGGTGTGCCCATGGCAACGCTGATCTGTTGCAGAAAGAATTGTTCTTCAAAATATACAACATTATTTTCCAGAATAATCTCTAACAAACTGCATATAAGTTGTACTTTTTCATTGGTGAAGCAATTATTTCTTGTAAGAAAATTTCTAATCATATTAATGCCCCATGTATTCAGGATACTTGTAAACAATGACTCTATATCCATAGTAACAAGAGCAAAGTCATTAATATCTGATAAACTTTCAATTCTAGTATGTAATTTCTCTAGAAACATTTTGGTATCTCTTAAAATATTTTCACATTTGTCTAAGAGCACATGCAGTGTACTTTCAACATAAATAGACAGTGGTTCTGTACACCAACCAGTGCCTGAGACTATGGGACGATTGGTGGCAGACTTCTGTCTTTATGAACCTTTGGTAAACCATAAATCTTAGGAATAGTTGATTCAAGACATTAAAGTATTTAAACAGTGGTTCATCTATTAAATCAGTAATTAATAAGTCAAAAATCAAAAAGACACTTTATCAATGATGGCATTCACTGTAACTTTTGAGATTCCTCTGTATGTATCATTATTAAGCAGTAACTTATACATTTGTTGTACATACAATTGCTTATCTAAAATAACAATACCTCCACCTTTATCTGCCTGTTTAATAACGACAGAATTCAAGTTCTTTAGTTCATTCAGTGCTCTATATTCACTTGTATTTAGATTTCCATAGTAATAGTCACCAAATTATCATCATATATCTGCCTAAAAGATGTTTCACATATATCAAGGAATCTTTGTATACTTGGGGAGTATAAGGAATGAAAGTGCTAGGCTGTTTAAACACATTCATATTATTTGTAACATTGTTTGGGAACAAAACTTTTAGAGACAAATTCCTGCCTAATAATTTAAGGTCTTTAATCATTTCTGTAAGATTAGCCTTTCTAGCAGGTATAAATGAAAGGCCCTTATTTAAAACATTCAACTGTTCTGGTGTTAAAATAATAGAGGAAAGGTTCAAAATCAAACCTGTAGTTAAGTCCGTCTCTTCGAGAATGTACTGCTCCTTCCAGTGAACCCAGTTGCAGTGACTGTCTTTTGTGTACATATTGTTTCATTCGATTCTTGTAAGGTAGTGGTACTCTCAAAGTGAAGTTGCCTTGTTTGCTGGCATCTAAAAAAATACTTTCTGTGTTTTCAGTCACTTGTATGTTTGAAGTTCCTTCCTCTTAGAGTTGATGAAGTATGACTTGTAGATGGTAAAACTGCATATGTTTTCTTTGGAATAGCTCTAATTTACTGTTTTTATCTTTAAATTACTGTTTTGTTGGTCAGAGGACTCAGAAACAGGGAGAGTTAAACTGGTGTTCTTCTCCTCTTGCATACAAGCTGTTTCAGCCGTCAGAGAACAGGAGTGCCTTGTGTAACTGCAGCATAGGTGGAATCTGAATTTAAAGGTGTAGTATGCACATTCCTTGCCTTGTCAGAAACAGTTTGATGTCTAAAGTTATTTTCTTTGAAGACATTATTTAAAGCAAAATCTTTTTGTCTCTGTTGTTTTGATAGTTTAATATTTTGCAGCTTCCTTTCATATGACATGATGTTATCCTGAAGTTCATTCATTTTTAGAAAAACTGTATCTTGTACAAAGTTATTATTAATAATTGATTCTGTGGCAATGATTTCAGCTTTAAGTTCATTCTCAATGGGTAGAAAAAAATCAATTAAGAGATCCATATATTTTGTACTGAATTGTAAATTCAATTCTTGCCATTTTCTCAAAGAATAGAAAGGCTCACCATATGTAGGCATATTCAGTATTCTTAGACCACGTGAATAATTTTGGAGTCTAGTGATGCTTGCAGATGTAATCGTTGCCATTGGAGTCTTTTGTATTTGTACATCAGATTCTCGTTTTTATATTGGTTAAAGAATTCTGATAGATCTTGGTTGTTTCTATTATCTTGTATATTTTCACTGAAAGGCACTGTAAGTAGTGGATTATTTGGAATATCCAGTATTCTAAGAAATCTTTGATGGTGACCATCATTCGATGAGTTGGTATTTAAGTTCTCCATAGATGCGTGTCCTTGTCGAATAAAAATAAACTAATAAACGAAAGCAAAACGGCTTACAGGTAAAACCAGGTATAAAAAGAAGTATATGAGAGAAAACACTATACCGGTACCACACAATAACGCCTTTATTTAAACAAAGTAAAGGTGAGCGCAACCTTTGCTTCATCAGACAAAGAATTAACTGTTCAACTGCTTGTTTTATATCACTCTCAGTCAAAAAAAATTTTTCCAATTAGTGACATCATACAACTTTTGAAAATTTAAAGGCATATATGACAAGAATATTGTAAAATACGCATATGAATATAAAATATATATACAAAAATGTAAAGTATGTTCATATTTATGCATATCTAATTTAAAACAGTTAAATAATCTCATTAAAAATGCATATATATAAAAAATGCATATAAATAAAAATGCATAGTATATTCATATTTATGCATATCTAATTTAAAACAATTAAACAATTAAATAATCTCATAAAAATGCATATATATATAATATATATATAAAGAATGCATAATACAAAATATATAATAAAGGAAATATATGTATATATATATATATATTTTTATTTTATGCAAAAAATTAATTGTGTTGAAGGCGTCTTCAAAAAAAAAATATATATATATATATATATATATATATATATATATATATATTGAGATTATTTAATTGTTTTAAATTAGATATGCATAAATATGAATATACTATGCATTTTTATTTATATGCATTTTTTATATATATGCATTTTTAATGAGATTATTTAACTGTTTTAAATTAGATATGCATAAATATGAACATAGTTTACATTTTTGTATATATATTTTATATTCATATGCGTATTTTACAATATTCTTGTCATATATGCCTTTAAATTTTCAAAAGTTGTATGATGTCACTAATTGGAAAAAAATTTTTGACTGAGAGTGATATAAAACAAGCAGTTGAACGGTTAATTCTTTGTCTGATGAAGCAACGGTTGCATAAAAGTGCTCACCTCCTTTTTACTTTGTTTAAATAAAGACGCTATTGTTTGGTACCCGTATAGTGTTTTCTCTCATATACTTCTCTTTTTATATACTGGGTTTTACCTGTGTCGCTTTTGCTTTTCGCTTATTAGTTTATTTTATTTGGCAAAAGGACACACGCTGCCTATGGAGAACTTAGATACCAACTCATCGAATGATGGTCACCATCAAAGATTTCTTAGAATACTGGATATTCCAAATAATCCACTACTTACAGCGTCTTTCAGTGAAAATATACAAGATAATAGAAACAACCAAGATCTATCAGAATTCTTTAACCAATGTAAAAAACTTGGGAATCTGATGTACAAATACAAAAGACTCCAATGGCAACGGTTACATCTGCAAGCATCACTAGACTAAAAAATTATTCCACGTGGTCTAAGAATACTGAATATGCCTACATATGGTGAGTCTTTTCCTATTCTTTTGAGAAAATGGCAAGAATTGAATTTACAATTCAGTACAAAATATATGGATCTCTTAATTGACTTTTTTCTACCCATTGAGAATGAACTTAAAGCTGAAATCATTGCCACAGAATCAATTATTAATAAGAACTTTGTACAAGATACAGTTTTTCTAAAAATGAATGAACTTCAGGATAACATCATGTCATATGAAAGGAAGCTGCAAAATATTAAACTATCAAAACTTAACAGAGACAAAAAAGATTTTGCTTTAAATAATGTCTCTCATGGCCCAAAGAAAATAACTTTAGACATCAAACTGTTTCTGACAAGGCAAGGAATGTGCATACTACACCTTTAAATTCAGATTCCACCTATGCTGCAGTTACACAAGGCACTCCGCGTTCTCTGACAACTGAAACAGCTTGTATGCAAGAGGAGAAGAACACCAGTTTAACTCTCCCTGTTTCTGAGTCCTCTGACCAACAAAACAGTAATTTAAAAGATAAAACAGTAAATTAGGAGCTATTCCAAAGAAAACATATGCAGTTTTACCATCTACAAGTCATACTTCATCGACTCTAAGAAAGGAAGGAACTTCAAACATACAAGTGACTGAAAACACAGAAAGTATTTTTAGATGCCAGCAAACAAGGCTTAATTTCACTTTGAGAGTACCACTACCTTACAAGAATCAAATGAAACAATATGTACACAAAGGACAGTCACTGCAACTGGGTTCACTGGAAGGAGCAGTACATTCAAGAGGAGACGGACTTAACTACAGGTTTGATTTTGAACCTTTCCTCTATTATTTTAACACCAGAACAGTTGACTGTTTTAAATAAGGGCCTTTCATTTATACCTGCTAGAAAGGCTAATCTTACAGAAATTATTAAAGACCTTAAATTATTAGGCAGGAATTTGTCTCTAAAAGTTTTGTTCCCAAACAATGTTACAAATAATATGAATGTGTTTAAACAGCCTAGCACTTTCATTCCTTATACTCCCCCGAGTATACAAAGATTCCTTGATATATGTGAAACATCTTTTAGGCAGATATATGATGATAATTTGAGTGACTATTACTATGGAAATCTAAATACAAGTGAATATAGAGCACTGAATGAACTAAAGAACTTGAATTCTGTCATTATTAAACAGGCAGATAAAGGTGGAGGTATTGTTATTTTAGATAAGCAATTGTATGTACAACAAATGTATAAGTTACTGCTTAATAATGATACATACAGAGGAATCTCAAAAGTTACAGTGAATGCCATCATTGATAAAGTGTCTTTATGATTTTTGACTTATTAATTACTGATTTAATAGATGAACCACTGTTTAAATACTTTAATGTCTTGAATCCAACTATTCCTAAGATTTATGGTTTACCAAATGTTCATAAAGACAGAAGTCTGCCACCAATGCGTCCCATAGTCTCAGGCACTGGTTGGTGTACAGAACCACTGTCTATGTATGTTGAAAGTACACTGCATGTGCTCTTAGACAAATGTGAAAATATTTTAAGAGACACCAAAATGTTTCTAGAGAAATTACATACTAGAATTGAAAGTTTATCAGATATTAATGACTTTGCTCTTGTTACTATGGATATAGAGTCATTGTTTACAAGTATCCCTAATACATGGGGCATTAATATGATTAGAAATTTTCTTACAAGAAATAATTGCTTCACCAATGAAAAAGTACAACTTATATGCAGTTTGTTAGAGATTATTCTGGAAAATAATGTTGTATATTTTGAAGAACAATTCTTTCTGCAACAGATCAGCTGCTACATGGGCACACCATGTGCAAATAGTTATGCTAATCTATCTCTTACATTCTGGGAACAAACACATGTCTTTTCTGATAAGAATCCATTTATTAGTCAGCTTTTATGGTATACACGCTTTGTGGATGATGTTTTTTTATTATGGAAAGGCAATATATCTGAGCTTATATTATTTATTAACTATTTGCATACAACTACTGATTTTCTGAGATTCACATACACATTTTCTACATCTGAGATTGATTTCTTAGATGTACATATAATCAAATCAGAGTTGACAGGTTTTACCAGCAAAATTTTTCACAAACCCACGAAGAAAAATACATACCTGCACAAAACCAGTATGCATCCTAGACACATTCCAAGAAATGTGCTCAAGGCAGGTATACAGAACATTAAGATTACACAACAATGATAATGATGCAGTACTAGCTTTGAATAAATTGAAAACTGATTTTTTAAGAAGAGGATATCATATGGATGAAATAGATAGAACTATTTCTGATGCTTGGACACTCAGGGACTCTAAATGTAAAGCGATTTTCAATCTTCTAATTCTATTACGCCAGATTGCAGTAATTTGAGAAATCATACACAAAATAATAGCATTAGAGCGTCTTTTCAGTATGCTAGTAATGTCACTCAGTATACTAATATTATTAAACAACATTGGCACATTTTACATGAGATTCCTTGTTTACATTCTTTTCATTGGTAATGCACCTAGTTTCAGTTTCAGAAATAATCTAACATTAAAACAACAATTGTGTAATAAAGACGCCAAAAAACTACCTATAATTCCAGACGCAGGTACTTTTCCTTGTAGGTCTTGTACTGCTTGTACACATATTCATAGTACTACACCATATATTCATCCTGTTAGAAATTTTACACTATATTCTCATTCATATGCAGACTGTAAAACCACAGATGTTATTTATTTTGTTTCTGCCAAATATGTCATGCCTTCTATATAGGAAAACAAATAGAAACTTAAAGGATAGAATATTGGAACACATAAGAGACATCAGAAATAACAAAACACTAATGAGTTATTGTTTATTGATAACATGTTTTAAACACTGACCTTTACCTTCACTTTTAACTCCTAGCAAGTCACCTGACTACAATAGTGTACATGTGTCACTTTTTTGCAGACACTTGGGTTTTGTTGTTTTATTCAGGCATATGAAGATAACAGTGAGATATAGTAAAATTTTACAGAGAGCCGAGAACAATCAAGGAGCATGCAGCTCAATGCTGATAGATATCCAGGCTTAAATGGTTGTAAACAAGCATCACTGGTTCCATTTCTAAGTGTGGCAGCAGTTCAACACAATCAATTTTAAAATTTAAAATAATAAAATATATATATAAAACATATTTCCTTTATTATTCAGGTATTTTGTATTATGCACTTATTTTTCCATTCATTAGTGGACCTATATGCATGCTTTATGAGATTATTTAATTGAACACTTTAAATTAGATATGAATAACATATGAATATACTATGCAATTTAGAAGTAGTTTATATGCATTTTTATATATATAACAAGACTTGTAATGGACTGGGAGTTAAAAGCCCAGGTCTAAAAACAAATATCACCCCTGGAAATGCCAACATGGAAAAAAAAAAAAAAAAAAGGGACTGAGTGTAAGAGTCAAGAGGCAATGTCAACAACATAACAGGGAGAATGAGGAGGATTCACAGACAGAACATCACAGATGCATTTGAAGCTTGTAATCCCAGAGATTATTTAACTGTTTTAAATTAGATATGCATAAATATGAACATTCTTTACATTTTTGTATAGCTAATTTATATTCATATGACATTTTACAATATTCTGCACCATATATGCTCCTTAAACGTTAAATTAATATAAATTAAAAGTTGTATGATGTCACCCAATGCCTACAAACATTTTACAATAACCTGAGAGTGAATATAAAAAGAGCAGTTCACAGGTAAATTTAAAAATATGTGAAACTGAAAATATAAAAGTATAAAGGTTTTACAAGCTTCACCATGACCTGTGGTCATAAGCTAGACTATAGATGCTAATCATCTAGGATGTTCATTTCTTGGTACAGATCATGGGAGCCTAACTGTGTGTGTGCTTATAGTCAGTAATTTACAGGTTCCTACAAGTTGACCTGTGACTCACTTTTCAAGCCATGAAAGCCCCAAACCTATTTGACCCCCTATTTCTTCATAAAACCAACTGGTCTGCAAACACCTGCACCTGCACTTAAATACAAAATATACACCAACAGATATAAATGAGAGAAAAGTTCCTAGCTCAATTTATTACTAGCTTATGGAATACTTTACCATTACAGGTCAAACAAAGTCCTAATTTGGTTACCTTTGAGACTTTTCTTGATGACTGGATGGGTAGACACAAATTTATACCAGGATTACCGTGTAACATCCTGCTCAGTTTAGGTAGTAAGCAGCATTAAGTATTTGAAAAGGGTGGCAAGAATTTTTAATTTTTTCTGCTTAAAGGTGTATATGTTGCTTGGCATCCTATGGACCCTGTGATCACTTGCATAGTAAGTTCTTATTTTCCTGTGTTCCTATCTTCATGGTAGCTAAGCCCAGTTCATTCCATTTTTTTATAACTCCAATATGATACAGTATTTCCACATCTGTCCCTTACTGCAGCCATGACAGCCATATCCCCTTTAACACTCTGACATTACAAGGTGACATAATGCATGTATCCAACTACAATGGTACAATGACACATATCCTTCCTCCATGGATCATGAAACCTACACAGTTCCATATGTGAGTGGCAAGCCCTCCTGTCATAGGTAAACATACAGACAAAATATTTGGTAGAGACTTTTGATTGTGGCAATCTCCAGGATTATTTTGGCTTAATTAGTAGACAACATTATGATGAGGTAAGAAACAACTGGCCAACCTGTGGATTTGTTTAACAAGGCTGCTGCTTTTGCCCCAAAGTACAGTGACTTCAGGGCTAATTATGCTGCAAACAGTGGTGCAAAGAGCATGCCACTCCAAATGGAGATGTGGAAGGTTATCCCCTCCAAAAAAAGTATCTTTATTAAAAGCTGTGTGAAACATTTTATTTGTATTGTGCTTGACTTTCAATTAAGTGGCTTGCATGGAGTTTTACATGAGGCATTTATAATCAAAACACATAAATAAAACTGATTGCTGTTTTGACTGACATAATTAGTCAAAAGGGTATTTAACCAAAACAGAAAAGATTGATTAAAACATATTTTATAAGGGGTTAAAGGGTGGGAAAGCCCACCCACCAAATACAGTCCTAAGACTTCTCTCCCACTACCCTTCTTTGCTATAATCAACTCTAAGGTTTCATGTTTCAAAAAAAATGAACGTGCAGCCTTCGTGACCTTAGCATTTACTTAATATCTTTAAAACTGAACAATATGTTATAGCTTTCATTTATGCTTAAATAAATATTTCCCTGCCTTGCATTATGTCACATGTTTTACACAGCTCACACCATAAGCAGTGTAGACTATCCAATGATGCATGTTTTACCCGCCGTAACACAAACCATTATGTTTTTTTTTCAGACTTAAGGGATTATCACCATATACCCTTTATCGTCACTGAGCATTATGCTGTGCAGAAGTCAAAGTAACGGTTTGTGATGTGAGCAGTAATGCTTCACATATATGAAATAATTTGAAATTATGAGGTTTTATAGTTAGACTGTTTTCATACTTGAGGATTTTTCAGTAATTAACCAGTTTTTAACTTAATTGTAATTCAGATACAGTTTTTTTTTTCATTTCTTAAACCAGATAATCCTACAAAGCACAAGCACCTTTTTCCAGAAGTGATCCAGGAGCACTGTCTGGTTAAGTGATTTGATAACAGTCATTCAGTCTGCGGCTGACTTGAGGGAATCAGACTAATTATTATTGCCTATAAAAACCTACAACTCCCACAGACTAAAAATATAGGCTACAATCATGGGTGGTTTACTGAGCAACAATTTTTATAAGAGGAGAAAAAATGTTATTAAAAAAGAGAGAGAAATGTCTTTCACTATCAAAAAATCATATCAAAAAAGTAACTGTGTAGCATTAGTTTGTACATACTCTCATAACTGAATCCCTTTAAACGTGTATTTTTTATTGCATAAATAATGACCACATGTTAAAAATAATACAAATTGTACTGAATACATATGCAAACTATAATTAAGCTTTCCACTTGGCTGTAGTGTTCAACTTGAATGAAACTGCAGTTATAAGACATCTGCTAAAAGGTTTTAAGACTATATCCCAGGTGTCTCACTTACATCCGGAACTTTCTAAAATGTATGCAGCTCTCTCTTCACAGGCAGTAGAGATGACCTAGTTCTGTCATAAATTTTTCCTGCCAGCTATCTTCATGATACAACAATACATAAGTGGCCTCTTTTGTAAAAGAATGCAATAAAACATTGGGAAAGTACGGAATCTGAAATAACACGCAATTCAGACTATAATAGCTGATTCATAAAGCTGTGTACTGCAACAGACAGATATAAAAATGTGAATTTCAGCACCATTTTATTCAACTATTTCCAATGCATGCTTTATCTTAAATTTGCTAATAGATCAGCTTACATATACATGAAGCTGGAGATTAAGGAGTGATACGGAGAAAAGAGAAAAAGAGTCAAACATCGGAAGTCTTTTCAAAATGCTACAGCCATTATGCTACAATAATTTGTTTCGTGTTATATTTCAGCAGAAAATGTGCAGCCACCTCTGATATTGTCTTCAATTTTATTCCAATTCTTTAAGTGAGAACTCGTTGCTGTAAACCTAATGAGTTCTGGATTCAGGTGGAAGATGGGAAGTAGTGATTAATAAAAAGTGGTAAGCTGCACTAAGACTGGATTGATTTAATGAAAGAGAAAGGAGGTGAGGACACAGAACTTTTAACAAAAAAGGAAAAGATCATTATCGAGGGTAACATTTGTTACTAACCACAGTGGTTTGGCTTGTTAGAGTCCATAATTTTAGTTTTAAAAAGTCATCAGTTTGAATCTCTACATTGAATCTCAAATGATGGACCCCAGCAGATAGGAGCCATCAGTGAGAACACTGTTCACCATGGCATCTTGTAGATTTGCAGTCATATAGGAGAGAAAACTCCAAAACCACCCACACCGACACACAAACAAGAATACAGAGGCCCACCCTGCTGCACTGCAGCAAACATAAAGACCTTGTAACTGTCTTAACTCTCTATTCAGTCATTGCCACTGTCAAACATATATATGCAAACCTTTGCATAACAATTGTACACGGCTGCAAAACTGTGCATGCAGGCAAGAGAGAGGACGCGTGCAAACTGTTTACCTCTATCAGACATCATAGAGAAAACTATAACTTTAAGGAGAACAAGTTACTTGTTGAGATAAACAGCAGAAAGCTGTGAAACCATGAGATCCACATTAAATAATTCCCAATGTAAGCAATGCAATGTGAAACTAGAACTTACAGATGTGTTTAACTCACCAGGGCAAATGCTTGCATCATTATTTATAGAGGTGACTTTTATGAATGCACTCAGGGGAACTGCAAAACACCTTCTAAACCCTATAGCTCTATACGCTGTGGTTTTCTTGAGAAGTTTTATTGAACATTCATCTAGAATAAGATACTGTGCACTACCCGGTGTCTCTAGAAACATTTATGTTTTTCACTCTGTAGATGAAATATATAATGAAGGTTGATATTACTGTATGAGTATGACAATGTCTGCACTTCTTCATCAGCTCTGCAATGCAGCAAACCACTTCTCATTTTCAGTTATGGGAATGGCGTTCTTTTATTACTTCTCTTTGATCAGCTTGACTGCTCATGGTGTCTGTTCAGCGGTTTCCCTGTTACCAGACACCTCTTCGGTCATTATATCATGTGGTCATGTTCTCATACAGTTCTGTACCATTCTGTACAGTGACTCTTTTTTACATGCAACTGTACATGAATTTTGCATAATTTCTTACAGACAGACTAGAAATAGAGCAAGGCAATGGCAATGAAAGTAGATATGTAACAAAGAATGAAAAACATATAACCATCTGTGGGGTCTTGAAAGTGTAGGTTTTCTTAATTGGGCACAGCAAGTGAAAGTCTTGTGCATCCATTTCATGAGATAAAGGCTCAAGTAAGTGAATTACTTGTTATATACTTTCTGTAGTATACAGTTACATGTGTTATAATGAAGTACTTGTGATACACTTTCTGTAGTGCACAATCACACATGCCTTAGTGAATTACTTGTGATACACTTTCTGTAGTGTATAATCACAATTGCCATAGTAGTACTTGGCTAGGCTTGTAAGAGCCCTAGGGCCATCAGCCTAGTAATTTCCTATGATCCCATGATAGTGAATTCTGTTGTGTACAGTAACACATACAGTAGTGACTTACTTGTGATTCACTTTCTGTAGTGTACAGTCACATATACCATAGTGTATTAGTTGTAATGCACTTTCTGCAGTGTATCGTCACACATGCCATTGTAGTTCTTCACATAGACACAACTTCATAATTCCTTCCATGTAGGATTGAGGAATGTACCACTAAAAATAAATAAATTAATTAATTAATAATTAATTAATTAATTAATTAATTAATAAAGGTAACCACTTTCTAGTCTGGAAATACCTTTTGATATACTGTGGCTGCATGATACTTTTTATTTCAAATTTTATGCTAGAATTCATCTGCACAAAACATCAGGTTACATCATTTTAAGTAACAGATTACAAATGTATAAACATTTTTAAAGACAAGTAACATATACAACAGTAACAATATCTAAGCTATTAATTACAAGTATCCTGCTACTGCTAACTCATTTCCACACTTTTCACCATATTGTAAAAGGCTTGTTCCTGATATTGTGATGCTATCCAATGTAGTCCTTCTTTTTTATTGTATTATGCCTAAGCTTAAGCAATTTAGTATGTTTCCATAAATAAAAATAAAATACTTTTGGAGATGGATCATGTTGAACACAGACATTTTCAAATAAATACATTTAGTCTTCTGAGGAGGACAATAGCTTCTTGGATATCCTTCCCATTTGGAGAACAGCAAGGAATGACTTCACTAATCAGAGACTTCTGTGTATTATATTCAAGTTGGCAGTCTTTCATCATTGCTCACTAGCTTTCAAAGCCTTAAAAAAGTTACAGTGACAGCTTAGTCAACACATGCATAGATGAAAAAGAAAAAGCATGCAGTTACACCTGCATGGGTGCATAGAGGGATAAAACATTGACTACAACTCAGGCAACTCAAGTTTGAATCCCAGCTTAAACACACAGCAGGGATGCAGGCTGGGAAGATGTGCATGCCATTCCGAGGTGAGATGAGTGACCCCCTAACTGATGCTGCTGCTCTAATGACAAGGCCTCAGTAGGATAGTTGCATCCCATTATGCTGTAGGGAGCCAATGCTGAGAAGACATGGGCATGATCAGTAAATCTAATGAAATTAACCCATATTAGCACATGTGGGGGAGAATGCATGACTGGACCATGGAGAATAGGTAGCCCCGGCAGTGATAAAAGTGCTCACATGAACATCAGCATGAAGGTTAGGCCAAAAAAGAAAAATCTTCCTCATGGACAGGATATTGATGAGAATACAAAGGACACTCATGGCTGCTTGGATGGCAGCCCATCTTGGATAATGTAGTGACTGACTGAGCAAACACTTGATGGTCAGCAGGCATATGATTGAATTACCTGTGCTACATTTTCTATAGTGTACAGACACACATGCTGTAGAAAATTGTTTGTGATACACTTCCTATATTGTACATTCAAACATGCTGTATAGAATTACGTAGGATACACTTTCTGTAGAGTATAGTCACATATATCATAATAAATTACTTGTGATGCACTTACTGTAGTGTAAAATCAGAAATTATACAAAAAAACCCATGCAGTTGGAGAAAAACACACCAGGCGTATGCAAGAACTCATCATTAGTCAGTAAGGCTGCATAGGTGCATTTTGAAAAGGTGGAAGAAGATTTTGAGGAGAGCAATGGCAAGAGGTTAGGCTGGAGGGAGGAATGCTGAGAAGAATTATGGAGGGGGCTTGGATAAGGGAACAAAAAGAGGTAATAAGAGCTAGATCCAGCACTAAGTGATGAAAGCATTTGCCAAGGGCCCACTTGTTGGGGTGAGGGTTTGACTGGCTGCCACAACATTTAATTAAGCACCTAAAAATAAAATGATTCCATTTCTCCTTTAAGAATGAACTCATGCCTATCATCTGTGCATGTATCTACAATACAATATATGCACTCTGCTTGCATCGTACACATGCATAGGATTTTGAATTCTGAAACATGCAGCACTAGCCTTTGCAGAAGGACAGTGCATGCATGATGGGATTTCTTAAACACATGCATTTGGAACTCTTCTACCACCTTTTTGATAACTCCTTCGGCTATGACCCATGAGATGAGATCAGCAGTGTGTGTGTGTGTGTGTGTGTGTGTGTGTGTGTGTGTGTGTGTGTGTGTGTGTTTGAGAAATGCCCTAGTTCAGGATGGTACTTTAGTTACTTAACTTCCTCAGGCACAAACCCTATACCATGGTTACAGGAGACAAGAGCCTTAACCTTCTACAGACTGCTTAGTCATCAGAATTGGTGGAAATGTTCTGAAATGGGAAATTTTATTTTTTATTGGTTCATATATTTTGTTTCACTGCTTAATGGAAAAAAATCTCCAAAACTAAAAGGGTGGTTGTGTTTTCAATGAATGTGAGTTTTAGTGCATTTTCAAGGAATGTGAGCTGCAAGGGAAGAGAAGTTACTTTTAATCATGCTGTTTGTTTTCAGTGTGCAACTGTTTTGTTTAGCAAATGTCCATCAGTGTTTGTGCAATAGAATTCAAAAGCAATGTTAATAGCACAACAGGTAGCATACTTGCCTTTGGTGCAGTAAGATGTGGGTTCTGCTCCGACACCATCTGAACAGACTGCTGATACTTCATATTGCAGTGCACTTTAAGGAAAGGGGGTTGCACTCCTCGGTGTGTTGCCCTTTGGATGAAATGTCAAACCAAGGCCCATCTGTCTGCATTAATGGTAGGTGCTGTGAGGTTTTTTACATACATCTGTGCTATCAAAAAGAGTAGGGGGAAGATCCCCAATTCCCTGGCCAAATTTCCCCTAGCAGTATAAATACCACCAAGGCTTTCCTGTGAAAAGATGTTACTAGCCTAGCGGGACTCACCTGCTCAACAAAGGATAGTTAAATTAAAAGTTTTAAATTAAATACATATTTCTGCCTTCATTTCAAAAATAAAGAGGAACATAGTATGCACAATGACAGTTCTGAGCACTATTTATGGCAATCTAAGGGAGAAAAACAAGTAATGAGCCAACAGAATGGCTGCTGTAGGGGGAGGACACCAGAATAGATGTGGGGAAGGCCTGGTCCATTCCCTTGCTAGGGCACCATTTGACCATGATCTGGCTCTGGGGATAATAGTATGAATTTAACAGAGATTTGTAGAAAGAAAATTGCAGAAAATATATTGAGACCCTTAGAAGGAGCTGGGTTGCAGAGTGTGTGGTGTGACAAGGGCACAATTTATGTGAGGAAGCCTGGGGGGGGGGGTATGTAGGTGATTAAATAACGTGGAACTGGAAGTGGAATATGTAGGGGTCACTTTTGAATAGGTGGTATAAGGCAGCATCCAGACTGAAGAAGGAATGTGTCAAAAAGACAACAGAGAACTGGTGGTGATGGGGGCAGAAAGAGATGATAATCTGACATGTGGTGGTGACTTTACTTGGAGATAAGAGAGCTGTGATTGGTGTCTACACAAGTATGGAAAACTGTGTGTGGAAATAGCATAGCTGACAAGTAGTGGCTATGTTTTTTTGCGGCTTATACAGGGAATGAAAGAGCTGATAAGGAAGAGAGTAGAAAGTCAAATGCTGATCAGCAGGTAAATCTGAAGTAGCGTGGCAATGAAAGGAAGTGGAACCAGTATCAAAGGCTAGATGTTCAGAAGTGGTAGAAAAGTTTGACAGGCACAGGAGAAGAAGGATGTGATAAAACATTAAATGGGAATTGTTCAGAATTGATGATGGTGACAGCAGATGTAAAAGTGATGAGCAGGGTAGGCAGAGTCATTTAGGTCAACACACAGTACAGTGTTCTTCAGATAGCTCATGGTGGGAGGCACCTGAGCTCCAGCTTAGAAACAAGTAGCAGATAAAGGGTGAAGAGCCCGAGCAGGTAACATACAGTGATACTGTCTTTTGCATGGAGATGTAAGAAATTGATTCTAACACTATTTACTGGAGGAATTCTGTCCAGCTGTGTTCTATATTGATTCTATGACTGTATGTTCAGTAGTCAACTCTTGAATCATTATGTTTTATATATTTCATATTGACCCAGCTTGTTATGTATTGAGGTGCAAGTCTTCAAACTATAAGGGAAAACTAAAATACAAATGCATTCACAAATTAAACCAATAAAGCTATTTTTGCAGATCAGTTGTGTATCCCCACACACCCAGATATTAGGGTATGCCCTTACACTTAGGGATGTTCTGCTTTTCAGCAAAAACAAATGTTCCCTTTATCTTTAGGTTAACATGATGTGAGAGTTAATATATTAAGTTAATGGCATGTGGGGGTATAACACCATATTAGAAGAGTGCAGGGTTGCAGCAGCCCTTATGAAAAAACATATTTGAAACATTTTACCTTTAGCAAACATTTTTCTAGCAGTTTGTGAGTTCATAGTATTTAGGAAGTTGATGTGTAGAATAATATCCTCCTCCATTTTGGTCTGGGAGATCCTTGTGTAATCTATTTATTTATTTGCTTGGTTATCTTCATTAACCAGGTGTATAGACTTGTTCAAGAAATATTCTGCACCATAACCTTATTCATACAGATCTGACATACACAGAACAGTACATTCCAAACAGAATACTACATTGCTATTGCAAACTGTCCATTCAAGCATGTCAGTTTTGTGATCAGAGCCAAACAGTCCCTGCACAGACAAATAACAGCAATGGTAGACATACAGAAAATAAAACATTTATAAGTTTACACAAAAATATAACATTCTAAGTTTTCTTTTTTCAAGCATCTGATTTATTATGTGTACATTCTAAATACAATAATATGAGTGTGTCAGTAATATAAGGGAAGCAATAGCATTTATTTGGTATATATAGTTTGCAATATGTTCACCTGGAGCTGCTACGTGCATTTGTCATTTCTATGCCAGTCTTTCCTCCACTATGCATTCTTTATTGCTTGACGCTTTCCTCTTATACACTGAACAGGTTGACCACTTTGGTGTGCACACCCACATTGCTCTTACTTTTGCGTGCTGTGCTGCATTATGCTTACCAGCCTGCAGTTGTGTGGTGTGGGCTTCTGCTATCCCCCATTCACATTGCCCACACAGGTTTTGACATTTTTGTGCCGCTTGTACCCTGCAATAATGCTGTACTGTCTGTTTCTGCTGCCCATCTGCTTTGTTGTGCAGATTTTTGCCAGTATTCTAGCACTATCATTTACTTATTACATCGTTAATTATCTTTTGGTAACTTCATGAGGTGAGCCCCCCCCCAGTTTAAATACTACATAAGTATACTATACTCCTTTATGACTCCTAGTCAGCATCTTATTAGTCAGCAAAAAAGTTAAAATAGAATAACATTTTGACTGACCTTTGATAACATTTCTTATCATAAAAATAAATTTGTTTTTTATCTTGCAAAGGGTTATCTCTGAGTGTGAAAAAAAATAAAAAAATCAATGAAATCACATAAATAATAAAAAATATCAATTATCAGACATAATAAAGGATATGGCATTTTCACAGTAAAGTATTATTCTGTAAAGAGTAATAACTTTGTTAGCCATGTTTTTGATAATTGCTATGCATAATAACATTACAGTGAAAAGCAATTATTTACTGTTCTTTTTTAAGGAGTAAAACCAAATCTGAATACAAATAGGTATATGCAACTTAAAGAATGTTGCCCTAATTAGGGTCTACTACAGCAGTCTCTCTCCAGCCTCGGAGTACTACGTAAGCTCCAGTCCTCCACACTATGAAAACATGATTCAGCCATCCGCTCTCACCCTATCTGTGGCCAGTCTGATTCCATTTGATGTTCTAAGGCAGTGTATCAGCTGCCTTATTCTTATTGAATGATCCCTGCTGTTGCTGCTTCTGCTGCCAATTGATAGTAACTTGTGTGAGATGTAAATATTTAAGAAACATAGAGGTAGACTTCTGGTATCAATCTACTAACAGTAAGAAACATACCTCCACAGCATTACATCACTACTGGGCTCATAACTTCTGCTGGAGCTGTAAAGAAAATTGAGCCAAAACTCCTAAAACACAACCTAAAACATGACAGCCACCAGCACATGTAGCAATGCCTATTACTTCTTCACACATACTGCAGCTCCATAAAGTTCCCTTCGCTTTGCTCAGGAGGCAGTTCTAAAAAAAGAATTTGGATTGGTTAACTCCTTCTCAAGTGGTTTAATAGTAGGGCCATCCGTAACAAAAAAAAAACTCACTGTACATGTTCAGCCTTTCTAGACTGCTGAAAAAACAATGTGTCCCACTGCAATCATTTTGCTTTTAAAATATAAGATTATATTTTTTATAGTATATCTGAATCCAGCACAACTCAGAAAATGTTGCTAATAATTACAGAAGATGAGCTTGTTTAATGTTTACAGGTCTCAGAAGATAAATGAGAAAAGAAAACTATTAAGTAGCTGCAAAGATAACTCACAGACATGCTATGAGTAATGGCATTTTACATTTTTCCAGCATGCCTCCCAGAAAAATGAAAGAAGGTATAATTTATGGGCAAACCAAAAGGCTCATAAGTCTAACAAGTGACAGAGAAAATGCAAGAGCTGGATTACAACAACTGGAGACTTAACATGAGTAAGATTCATGAGGGTATAAATAAATCTCTGGAGGCTAAAGTTAGTGGGCCAGAAGATAAACACAATGGAAGCATGAAATGACCATAACTTTTTCTGCTGATTTTTATAGTATTATTATTATTATTATTATTATTATTATGTATTCCGTGGTGGTGCAGTGGTAGCATTGTTGCCTCACAGCAAGAGGTTCTCCCGTTCAATTCTCAGCTAGTGTGCAGATAGTGCCTTTTGTGTGGAGTCTGCATGTCCTCCCCGTGGGTCGAGTGGCGGTCCGAAAGACATGCGTGAATGGGTGTGCCTTCGTTGAAGGTTGGGCGTTGAGCTGGCAACTCGGCACCGTGAAAATCTACTGCCAATCATTAGCAGACCGGAGTTCCGCTGTGGCGACCCCTAACCGGGAAAAGCCGAAAGACAACAACATTATTATTATTATTATTATTATTATTATTATTATTATTTGTAGTAAATGGATATCTCAGCCCATGATATTTTAGAAATCAAACTAGGAGAGTTTCCTAGGGTTGTTATAGAAAGGGAAAATGTCTTAAACAGATATTAGAGGATTTAATGTGAAGATAAATGATAAAGTGGGCACATACTGGTGAGAAAATTATTCCTTTTCTAGATATATAGCACATGGCCCTAATTGTTTTATAGCATATTTAAACAAATCTGGTACCTCTCCCTTTTTTACTTGTAATTCTAAGTATGTGGTATATGTTGCAGTTTGCAGCACATGTGAAAATGTTTATGTTGGTAAGACAGTCATAGGGCTATGTAAGCATTTGTATACCATTAGTAAACAAAACACTTTCAGTACTCTATATAGATATAGTAGTAGCTGTAGTAAGTTTAAGAAGTTTTTGTTTTTTGTACTAGATGTGCAGAATAAAAATCTCCAAGATGGTGACAGATAATTTATTAGAAGTAAAGGAGTTAAAATAGCAACTTAAGTTGGAATTCCTGCAAAGCTTGAATGATGCTTTGAATTTTTGGTGCATTTAAAAATGTGAAATGATTAGCTGATTAATATTTCTTGTTAGTATTTAACTATTGGCAAAATGATTTTGACCATGTGATTTGTCTGTGTCTGTGTTTTATATGCAGTACTGTTATGTAAAATGTTCACATTCAGACAAAGTTATTGACCACTCCATCAGTTTTGACAAAAGCTCTTGCTGTTTAGTAGTTTATTAAATTATTTTTATACTTACACTCCACTCAGTTTGGTTTTATGAAGCCTGGGTCCTGTCCCCTGGATCTAGTAAGTTTCGTTGAAAAGGTTATAGTCTGTGGAAAATGATCACTGCTTATCTTGACCTGGACAAGGCTTTTGATACTATTCTCCACAATGTAATTATTGAAAAAAGTTATAAACTTAATGCAAGCCCTCTGCACTACATACTCCACTGGAGTGCAAATTGGCTGTGCAATACATCCTAGGTTGTGAAAGTTACTGATAAACTCTTTGAATGTAAAATCATAATTAGTGGGGTGCCACATGGATTAGTGTGGGTCCCTGTCTTGTTTGTCATTAACCTTGCAGGCATCCAAATATTTCAGAAGTGTGGTCAACTAAATTAGATGACGACAAGATAGGTACTGTTATCTGCTCATACACTGGCACTAAGTTTCAACAAGGGTTGGAATATGCACATTCAAAAAAGTGCAGCTCAGAAACATTTGACAGAAAAGCTGCTCCCACCTCATATGTATTAAATGGCACTCTCAGACAGAGACAATCATAACAGAACTGAGTACTTACGTGGATAACTCTGTTTCATTTGACCATCATATTTCCACCATAACCAGGAAATCCTTCTATCTGGCCTAGTTATTTACCAAGACAATATCTTCAAGATGCAAAACGTCATCCTTTTTCTGTATTCTTCCCTTATCAAACCCATATTTGAAAACAATGTCTCCTTTGGTATGTACAGATCCACACATATCACTCCACTAGAAAGGTGTCAAAGCTTTCCAACCAAGAAGTTAAAGGTCTTAAATCCTTCAACTACCCATAGTTATAGAGTAGCATAAGCCACCTTTATATTCAGTAGCCTACCGGTTGCTCTGAGGTGACCTGTGCCTAACTTTTTGAGCCATGAAAGACACAATTGCATTTGGCCCCCTGTTTCTTTGTAAGTACCTCTACAAACACCTACACTCATATCGAACTGTAAACAAGAGTCACTGAAGGGACTGTTTCCTAATACAGGGTATTCCCAGCCTATGAAATAAGTTGCCACTACTGGCCAAGCAAAGTAATACTTTGGCTACCTTTAAAACTAGTCTTGATGGATGGATGGATGGATGGATGGATGGATGGATGGATGGATGGATGGATGGATGGATGGATGGATGGGTGGATGGATGGATGGATGGATGGATGGATGGATGGATGGATGGGTGGATGGATGGTTGAATGTTTAGATGGGTAGGCACAAACTTACATCAGACTTATCATGTAAGGCCCTGATCAATTAGGGAGGCAAGCAGTTTTTGACAAGGGTGACAAGAACGTCTAAGTTTGTCTGTTTAAACGTGCATATGAGTAGGTATCTTATGGCCCCTGTATTATTTCTGTGCCTTTGTTCCTGCTAGATAACTAATGGATATATTTTCAAGAAAGGAATGAAAAACACTTAGTTGACAATTTTTAAGTTGAGTCTTATCTGCTCTACTAAAACCTTATTCTCACTTCAAGAACTTACACAATATTTTTTTACTGCAATTGAAATTGTCTTGATGACTAACAACTTCTCAGTGTAAAGAAAACTATATTTATTTATTAACATTTGTTTACTGGGAAAGTCTATTTGGCCAGAAGCTACTCATTTGCAGTTAGGCCCAGGGAGAAAATCTCCAATATTGATAAGAAAGACATATAAAAACTAATTGCTAAAATATTTTGACAAAGATATTGCATATGCGATACTACAACAAACTCAAATACAAAAAAGTAGCATTGAATTTAAAGAAAAAAATTGAAATAATATACAATAATTAGCAATCCGAACATGGTTTTAACAAATTTTGGGTAATTTATATTTATAAATATATATATATATATATATATATATATATATATATATATATATATATATATATATAGATATATATATATATATACACAGCATTTAGTCTTCTGGGTAGGAGTCTGTCAGCATGGCACATCTTCACTTGGCAATATTTTCCCACTCTTCCCTGCAAAAGCCCTCCAAATCCATCAGATTGAGAGGGCATCTCTTGTGCACAGCCCTCTACAGGTCTCCCCACAGATTTTCTATTGGATTTAGGTCTGCGCTCTGGCTGAGCCATTCCAAAACGTTAATCTTCTCCTGGTGAAGCTATTCTTTTGTTGATTTGGATGTGTGCTTGGGTCATTGTCATGTTGAAAGGTGAAATTCCTCTTCATCTTCAGCTTTCTAGCAGATGCCTGAAGATTTTGGGCCAAAAGTGACTGGTATTTGGAACTGTTCATAATTCCCTCCACCTTGACTAAAGCCCCAGTTCCAGCCGAAGAAAAGCAACTTCAAAGCATGATACTGCCACCACCATGCTTCACCATGGGGGTGGTGTTCCTTTGGTGCTGTGAAGTGTTGTTCTTGCGCCAAACGTACCTTTTGGAATTGTGGCCAAAAAGTTCAACCTTAGTTTCATCAGACCTAACACATTTTCCCACATGCTTCTGGGACAATTGATACATTGTTTTGCAAATTTTAGCTGGGCCTGGATGTTTTTCTGTGTAAGAAAAGGCTTCCATCTTGCAACTCTACCCTATAGCCCAGACATATGGAGAATACGGGAGATTGTTGTCACGTGTAACACACAACCAGCACTTGCCAGAAATTCCTGTATCTCCTTCAGTGTTGCTGTAGGTTCTTGGCAGCCTCCCTGACCAGTTTTCATCTTGTCTTTTTATTAATTTTAGAGGGACATCCAGTTCTTTGCAACATCACTGTCATCTCATATTTTCTCCACATTTTGATGACTGTCTTTACTGTGTTCCACGGCATATCCAGTGCTGTGGAAATTTTTTTGCCCCCTTCTTCTGACTGATATCTTTCAACAATGAGATCCCTTTGATGCTTTGTAAGCTCTCTGTGAACCATGCCTTTTGCTGTAGCAGGCAGGTAAATGTCAAGAAAATCCTACTATGACAGCTGAACTTTATTTGAGGTTAATCAGAGTCTCTTTAATTGATGGCAGGTGTGTACCCAAGAAGACTGAATGATGTAATTAAATCAAAAGATGCTTCAACAAAGTATTAGTTTAAGGGTGTGCACACTTATGCAACCAGCTTATTGTACGTTTTTATTTTTTATATTTTTTCCCCTAACAGATTTGTTTGGTTTTCAATTGAATTGTATAGGTTATACGTCACGTTAAAGGTGGAAACATTTTTGAAATGATTTATTGTGGTCTCATTTTTTTATATCACAAAAACCTGGCATTTTCACAGGGGTGTGTAAACTTTTTATATCCACTGTAGGTATTTGAAGGAAGCTAAGCTAGAAATAGATCTCATGAAGCAGGGCAAGGAATTGCATTTTTGTGGCACAATAAGAGTACAGGCTTATACCAGCTGATTTGTTTGGCTTATACAGGGACAGGAGGCATTTATCTTCTAACCTGAGAGATCTCTTGGGATGGTAAAGGAGAGAACAGTACTAAGGAGTGAATGGGTATTAGGTTTATGAATTATTTTATGTGTGGTTACCAACTGGATGTAATTTAATTGCTGAGGAAGTTTAAGCCAATTTAGAATATGAAGAGCAGTACCAGTGGTGAGAATGATATGGGGCATTGATAGCAAATTTAGCTATTTTGTTGTAACAGGTTTCTAGTTAAATTTTCAAGGTGGTTTGCAAGTTGGTGAAAACTGGGAATCCATAAAAGAGAGAGGTTAGCAGGTAAGTAGTGGCAAGCATGATTGTAGTGGTGTTATTTAGGAAGTATTTGTGTCTATATAGCATTCCAAGTTTCTGGTGATTTTTTTAATGTTGGTTTGTATATGGAGGTCAGATTTGCTTTATATCTACTAATTTTGTGTGAGAGACTACTCACTTGATGTATTTTTTAGGAGATTACCTTTAAAGTATTCATGTCATGGACTTTTGTGTTTGGAGCAAATAGAAGTATTTTGTTTTTGAGGGGTTCAGGAAGAGATGGGAGTTATTCAGCCAGGTCTCAGTAAAGGTAAAGGCTTCTTGGGTTATGCTTTGAAGATGTAAGAGAGAATTAGAAGAGCAGACAATAGTCAAGTCATTGGCATTCTGAATAAGTGAGTTTTGACCTGTAGAAGTGTGCAGGTTATTGACAAAAATATTAAAGAGGAGAGAACCAAGGATGGAGCCCTGGGGTACACCAATTATGTTAGGTAGGTATGGTGAGAAGAAGCCTTACTTATAGATTGTTGTCTACTAAAAAGGTAGCTAGTGGACCATTTGATAGAAGAAATTTGACAGACCAAGTTTAGATAGCTGAAAGAGACGTTTAGGATGAGAAGCAACATGAAGGACCTTAGAAATATCAACAAATAATGCAGAGAGAACTCTGTCAGTGTCTCTAGCCTTATTTAAGGTTTCTGTGAAGAACAGTAAGGCAGTTGTTTTACTGTGGGATGGCTGAAATCCATGTAATGTATTGGTAAGCAAATTGCACAATTGCTATGGGATGGAAAACAGACATTTCAGTGGCGTTTACTCCTTAGTACAGTTGGATGATGTAGGACTTTTTAGAAAGTGAGGGAAAATTACTTTCTAGAATAAATCTGTTGATGAGAATGCAAATAAGATAAGCTATGGCAGGTGTTGATAGTTTTAAGATATTCAGGGGGAAGTTTATTTGCTATCTTAGAGCTCAGTTTAAGTTTTAGAAGTTTTTTTTTATGAAGGGTGTAGAGACTGGTTCAAAAGAGAAGGAAGGAGGGCTGCTAGTCAAGATATGGCTGGAAGAATGGGATAAGGTTTGAAGAGGTTTGTGAAGGAGCAGAAGAAGATAGTGGTGTGGATGTAGTAAAGTAGGATATGCTTTCAATGAAGTAAGTATTAAACTGGTTAGCTATTTGGGTAGGAGAGATTTTAGTAGATGGCCTTGGGTCTTTTTCAGTTCCTGGATTATGTAAGAAGGTTATGGATGATCAAAATTTTCTAGGATTAAAATTGTGATTATTATTTAAGTATGAGTAGAACTGTTTTTTGTCACTATACACTTGTTTTTAGTAAAGTTAAGAGTTGTGAAGTAACTTGTACTCCCTATGGCTTTCAAAATCAACTAAAGATCTTATGATTTTGAAAGCCATAGGGAATGATTTATTTTGATTCTTTTTTATGGGAGATAGGTTATCAAGGATGCTGAGAAGTGGAAATGATATACAGCTTCATCCAGAGAGAGGGTTTTTAATGGGAACCAGTCCATAGCATATAAAGAGTCACTGAATGAGTTGGGGTTAAAACTAGAGACATTATGGGTATATTTCTAGTTATGTTTTTTAGGGATATTTATTTATTTATTTGACGCTTGTTTACCAGGAAAGTCTGACTGGGCCAAAAAGTGTCCATTTTCAGCAAGGCCCATTGAGGAAAGCTCCAGAATCACACTCTATCATATGTCAGTTGCAGATAGTTTAAATCACAAAATATCATGTAACACTACAAAACACAAGAGTGAAAAAATGTTGTATTGAGAAAAACATAGAACATATGTTTCATAGTAGAGTGCAATGAAAAACAATAACATGAGTTGGAAAAGTATATGAGGAAAAACTCATTAGTCATATTATTTGTTACATAGATTTGTATTTGATAAATGAGACCTGAGACAATTCTAATAAGATATTTAAAAGACATATTAGAGATTATGTGATTAGAGACATTGAGGGAAAATTGAGTTGTATGAGACAGGATGCTCATGTTAAGGTGATAGAATGAATGGAGATTATAAGAAGAGTGCAGGGTAAGATGCCTTCATGTAGCTTAGCTGAGTAGGGAGGAAAGAGGTCGACGAAAGGTCTGAAGAGAGAAAGTGGATATGGTTAGATAGTGGAGAAAAACGAAAGAAAAGAGTAGAGCAGGAGGTTAGAAGAGAGTTGCAAGGTATGATATAGGATGAGGGGGTGCTGTGAAATATAGTGAGTAAGTTCACTCAGGATTGGCACAGGAGCAGGTCCATGATTTTGTAAAGTATTATTTTAGGGAGCATTTAAAGGTGAGTAGGATAGAAATAGTTCTGGTGGTTAAAGGTAGGAAATTATTTTTTTTTTGCTATTGAGTATGAGTATATGCTTTGTCCAGGGGATTTATTTGGTTTATTTATGGTGAGAAGTTGTTTGTCTTCTGATCTGAGAGTTATTTTAGAGGAAATTTATGTTGATTGAAAGGGTAAGAGATGGGCAGGATAATGGTTTGTGTATTATTGTATGTACTGTTATAAGCTAAATGTAGGAGAGGTGGAGGATGAGATTTTGCCAGCTAATGCTTTGCAGAGCTTTACAGCGATGGGTAAAAGACGATGAATTAGTAGTAACATTGGCAGGTTTATTCTGTGATCTTTCAACTATGTTTTATTGATGAATGTAAGTTGGTTAGAATTGGGGCTGCAAAGAGTAGGAAAGACATAAGGTTAGTTTTGGCTAGAGTCATTTTTGTGGGTGTGCTTAGGAAATGTTTGTTTCTGTATAGCATGCCTATTTTTTAACAGGTTTTCTTGATATTGCTTTGGATGTGGACATCAAATTTAAGATTATCATCTATTATGACTACTAATAGTTTGATATGGTGAACTAATGCAATTGCAGTGCTTTTTGCTGAAAAGATTTTGAAAGGTGGTTTGTTAGCAGTGGGAGTTTTTAGGATAAAGAGGATTTTTTTGGGGTGGTAGTTGAGTAAGAGTTGGGCTTTTGTAAACCAGGTTTTAATGGAGATGACAGCTTGTTGAGTGATTTCTTGGAGATGGGTTAACATTTTTGAAGAGCAGATGATGGTAGAGTCATCTGTTTATTGAATCAGAGTGCCTTCAGAAGAAGATGAATGTTACTTATCGATAAAAATATTGAATAGCAGAGGGCCAAGGATGGATCCTTGTGGGACTACTGTAGAACTGGAAAGGTATGCAGAGATGGACCCTTGCCATTCTACAGCTGGTTGCTTTTTTGGCAAGTTAGCTAGAGAACTGTTAAATAGATAGAAATTATAGATCCAGGGTGGAAAGTTGATTGAGGAGTTTATTGTGAGAGAAGATGCCAAAGGCTTTTGATTGTTCTGGAAATACTGCATATACAAATTTATTAGAGGTGTGAGCTTTATTGACAGTGACTGTAAATGATAGTAATGCAGTGGAAGTGCTGTGGTCTGGCTGAAATCCATGTTGCGTATAGGTGATTAGCTTATTTTGAAAGAGATAGTGGATAAATTGTTGCTATATATACATCTTTCAAGGATTTTAGAGAGGGAAGACAGGATGGTTATGAAACAGAAGTTTGTAATGTCAGTGGAATTACCTCCAATATGTAAGGGGATAATGTGCCATTTTCCATAAGATAGGGATACAAGTTTCTGTAATTGATCTGTTAATAATAAGAATGCTGAGTGGGTATGCTATTGCATCTGTAGCTAGATTTAGGTATTCTGGGGTAAGGTTCTCATCTGAGGAGAAACAAAGTTTTAGTTTACGTAAAAGCTTTTTTATGAAAGTTATAGAAACTGGTTGAAAGGTAAAGTGAGTGGAGTTGTCTTTGTGTGTATTGGAGAGGTTGCAGTTAGGTGAGTTTTGTGAAGGAAATGAATTAGGGTCTAAGGCATAGGAAGTTAGTTGCATGGAAGGGATGTGTTAGGTGAGCTTGAGGCTAAATTGGCTATGCATTCTATGAAGTATGTATTGAAATGAGTAGCTGTTTGAAGAGGAGGAATGTCTGAGTATTGGTTGGGATCCTTTTTGTACCAAGGGTTAAGAGAGATGATATGGAGGACCAGCATTTTTTACTGTTGTTTTTATAGCTATCTTTTAGGTGAGTATAATAAGACTTTTTTTATTTCTATTGACTTGTTTCCTGGTTTGGTTTTGTAATTGTCTGAATAGTTGCTGATTTTTTCCATTTTTATTCTTCTGCCATTAATGCATGCTTTGAAGCTGCCTTTCATATATAGTTTGGATTGGAAGCGGAGCCATGAGGTATGGTTGTTTTTAATTCTTTTTGTATAGTGTGAGGCTAAGGTGCTAACCATATTTAGAAATGCTGCATTGAAGTATTCAACTGAATCATTCAAAAAAACACTTTCAGGGTATCAGTAAAAGAGTCTGGAGAAACTGGAGAGACTACGGGTAGTTTTGAGCTTATGTTCCTTGTTTAGTTGTGTATTGTTCCTGTGGGTATAAACTGGCAGTTGGTCAATTAATGTATCAGGAAGGGTACCCGAGGAGGTAAAATTAGATGGGTTAGTAACCAGAATCCAGTCCAGGTTAGATTGTTAGGAGTTATTTTTGTCATAGCATGTTGTTGTTTTAATAAGTTGAGTGAATCCAAACAGATTCATGCTGTTGATTGCTGATTTTGCAGATAAAGACTGTTAATCAATGTTTACATCACTCAGGAGGATAAGTTGATTTGTGATTGTATCTGCTATCCAGGATTGCATGTTTTTAAGCATTGGAATGTTCTGGTCTGGGGTTATATATAGCACAGCAATGCATATGTTCTTGGCTCCATTAAGTTTTAAGAATGAGATTAGGATTTCTGTTTTTCTAAATTCTGGGATTTTGCCTGTATAGAGAGTTACTGTGAGCATATTTGGGAAGATTATAAGTATTCCACCTGCTTTTTTATGTGTTCGATTGAGCCTAATAATATTATAACCAGGGGGTAGCATTTCAGCATATTGTATTCAGGATTTTACCAATTTCTCTGTTGTGGCAAGGATATCTGGATTGTGTTGAATCATCCATGCATGACATCTGTGTTTTTTTGTTTTTTTGTTTTTTTGCATATGCTTCCATGCTTTAGAGTAACTATTTTTAAACTTTAAGGGTGTGTTCTTTGGTTTGGGGTCTGACTGGGACCTGGGTTGGGGTGGATGTCACTGCATTGATGTATGGTGGAGAAAGATGGTTTGTTTGTTGTGGCATTTTTAGAAGAAATTGGTAGAAGTATTACCTTGACTTTGGGACTGGCATTTTTTAGTATTTTTGTGTTACAACGGTGGAATGGAATTATGGGGAATAAGCTTGAAGAGATTTTTGAGTAGGTAATGGGAAGATGGTTGATAGGTAAGGATGAAGTAATGATTGAAGTGAGCTCATTTATTACAACTGGTGGAAATGTTAGGAATGAGAGGAGAAGAATGAATAAGGTGATACAGGAGGGGAATAACATGGTTAGTATTGTAAAAATCTTGTAGTATGGTGAGGTGAGTTAATGTGCTGCAATAATAGTGTGGAGAATATGTAGAGAGGAGGTAGCAGTGAGATTTGAGAAGGAATTTAGAAAAGTTGTGGGTGAGGTGGTAAAATGAGAACAGCTTGTGACTGAATATTACAGTTAGACATAGGATAGGACTATGAATAGAAGAGGTTAGAGTAACAGAGGTATAAGTTTAGATGTAGTGGAAGTGGATGGGATTTGGGGGTGGGGTAGGGGTGTGGAGTGAAGCCTGAGCATAGCGATGGCTGAATAGAGTAGGTTGGCCCATGGTGGAGTAAGTACCAGGAAAATAATCTGTAAAACTGCAGTGAGACATGTGGTAAGACAAGTCCTGATAACTTAAAAGACAGTAACACAAGCTGCTAGATTATTGTTATGATACCTAAGTTAACTGCAACAGGCAGTATTGCAGTGAATTTGGCTTGAAATGAGGCTATAGCAGCTGGAGGAGAACTAAGATGAGAAGATGGTCAATCAGGTACTTCAGTGGAATGAAGTTACTCCCTCACAAGAGAGTTTTTCACCAAAAACAGTCAATAGGGTAGAATATTTATGGCTATAAAGATAAAGTCTTTGAACTATAACTACTGGTGAGGCACAGTATTTAGTTTTATTGTTGTGGGATTTATTTGCATTTTACAGGAAAATTTTACACTGCTAGAGTAAAATATGATAAAGTATTAATTTAGATTCACCTTAAGCAGCATAAGGCCTGTGGGTATGGGCAGGAGTGGGGGTGTCCCTCCAGCAGACTCAGTACTACAGTACAGAACAGAACAGAACAGACTGATGCAGAAGTTTGGGATAATGATATTTCTCTAAGTTTAATTTGATTTTTGGAAACTGCCTTGCATAGGTTTCCACTGAAGCTATTTCTCCTTTTCTGATTTTGCAACTGGTGTGAAAGTCAGCTGTAGAAGTTTCCTTGGTAGTGAGATTGTCTTAACTTTTGCATCAGGAATTGTCAAAGATACTATGTGCTCAGTGCAATATGTTCTAAGTATATTATAGTCAGGAGGTGAGATTTCTAAGTCTTGTATGTTAGGTTTGAGCCAGGTTTCTGTAAGGGCTAGGGTGCCTGGCATTTATTGTGGTAAAAGTTAATGTTTTAGTTGTGTTTGTGTTTGTTGGGGTTAGAGTTAGACAAGGGTTTGTTATGTCATTGGAGTCTTTTTTTTGGGGGGGGGGTGACCAAATGTAAAATGTTTATTTTTATTTTAATTTTAAGCTTAGTAGGTTGTGAATTTAGTATTATTAGTTTGAAGTAGTGTATGGGCTGTATAATAAGTAGGCTTGGGAAGATTTCATAGTAGCTAAGATGAGTGCAATATGTAGAGGTAAGGCTTGTTATAGCTGTTCTATGTATTGTTGGTGAGATAGAATGGTAAGATGTGATATTACAGAAAAGCAAGAGTTGTATGTTAAGAAGTGAGGAGAGTAGCATAATTGTTGAGGGGAGTGGTCTGAATGCAGTTAAAAAGCTTGAGTAGGTGAGGCTAAAAATTATAGTTGGTATAGGGGAGAGAAATAGGGAAGGTCTGTGAGAGAAACATGGAGAGAAAATAGAGAGAATCTGTGAAGATTGCAGAGATATAATATTTGGTAAAGGGAGAGAGGGGGTGGGTGGAGATTGGTGGAAGAAATTCCTATTGGGATTGGCTGAGGTGAGATTAGGGAGTGAGGTTTAGAGATAATATAATTTGTTATAGATAAAGTGGATGGGAATAGGGGATAGGTAGGGTAGGATAACTAAGTGAGCCTGAGCAGTAGTAGGGCTTGTGAATGGAGCAGGCTACCACTGGGATCAATGGAGTCACTAAATAAAAAAAAACAATCAGTCTATAAGTTAAGTCTTTGAGTAATACCTGACAGAAATACTCAAGGCTTTATATAGGAAAAAGGAAATAATACTTTAACTATTGTGACAGCTTCTTGTTTGATGCAGATAGAATAATATTAGGAAGATTTTACAAGCCAGATATGAATAAGGACATTGAATGGATATACAGAAAAAATGTTTATTTGAATATAAAAAGCTTACAAGAATCAAGTGAAAAGGGTAGCATTTCTTTTAGTTGCTTGCTTTCTTGTGACCAGGTTTACACAAATGAAATTGAAAGAGAGGTGCTATAAGTAAGCTCTTTTAGTGGAGTATAATACTGTGCTTATGAATTATTTTGAAAATGTTCTGAAGAAAAATGGGATACTATGGACAACTATCAAGTGCTGTGTACGTCCCAGTAAATATAGAGGATAGAGAGGTTTGACTAAAAAATATCTGCCTATTTTTTTTTTTTTTTTTTTTAGTAGAAAAAAAAATCTTACTATATTGCAAAAGAAAAGCACAATTTAGTTGGGCAGTGTTGCCTTAAACATTGTTGGAAGAAGAATCTTGTAAACCAGAGATATAACTGGGTGTCCTGAAATTATCTGGGAGGTTGGAAGTCCTGGTAGGTCAGGTGGTGGGGTGCTGTTCAGACAGAAATTGCAATTATCTTTGCCTAAGAATAGGCTGAAAAGAAAATAGGTGAAACAGAGAGAAGTAAACAATTGCAGCATGGCTATGATAGAATATAGTTATTTGAAATAATAAAAAAAATGGTACTTTAATTCAGCAGTCTAGCTGATGACCACTGAAACAGATACAACTGAATTACAGAGCCAATAAGCTGAACATTTAAGTGAGCATGAGACTGGCAGACAAATGCAGAACTTTTATCTAGTAATACATTAGTTACAGGCACATTAATTAACAAATCAGTTCTAGAACATGACACATAGTCAATCGTTTTAAATAATTTAACAGCAGCTGCTGATAGTTGTGTGCAGAGTAATATTTTTTTTTAACTGCCATAAACACGCTGGTTATATCAGGTAAAAATCACTCTGAGAAAAGAATTTAGTAAAAATTTAGAGTATCCCACTATAATTAAAGCTTTCAGTTTATGTAATCAGAGCCTGACTAACCTGTATGAGGTTGTTTAGAGGCTTATGATAAGACTAATCAATTGTGCTAGCAGACACAGTTTATTTACAGGCAAAGCCAATTAGAGTACAGACCTGAGCATTAAAAATAGGCATTTGGCACTAAAACTCCATATTGAGGCAATGGTGGAGATTAAATGGAATAACCATGACCTAGCACCTAAACAGCATTGTATGTCTTGATATTCAAATTCAAAAATACAGCATGAGTGCTAAGATGTGTAAACTAAGCTACATCCAGCCATCAAATTTTGCTTGCTATAGTACTACAGATGAGTATCAAGATGATGTCATGTTACTGCTATATCCAAAATTAGTCGAACAGCTACTGACAAGAATAATGCTAACTTGTGCGAATAATGCTAACTAGTGCTGTAAAAGGATCAGACTTGTACTGTACTGTGAAAAAATAGTGCACCTTGTAAAACCGTAGCTTCATTACTTGAGACAAGATACTATAAAATGTAGCACTATTAGGCAAAATATGTAATGAATTTAGAAACAATGAAGTTGTTTTTCATATAAACAGAAATAACATTAGCACAATGAATATTAAGCAAATGAGTTGAATTCCAATAAATTGATCAGGACATAGCAATATCAATGTACATGGTTTAACATAAAAATTTGTAAACAATACAGTATTTTTTTTCTTTGCATAAACAAAAAAGAGCATTAGTGTAAAGGGAAACGAGCAAACTGAATATAATTCGAGTAAGGTTGTCATTCATTTGGGTTGCACATAGCATCGGGCATATGCAGGAGATTCCTTAGCCTAACTGAAAGTAAAAAATGGCACAAATGAAGAAAGGAGTTTTTTTTAATAATGCAAAGCATCATGGGAGTGAAATTCAAATGTAATGACATTTCCTAATTTATAATGACCATAGTCACTTCTGGAAGAAAAATGAGATTCTATGGACAACTAGCCAGTGGCTTGTACATTCTACTAAATATAGAGGATAGAGAGATTTAACTAAACCAATATCTGCCTATTTTGTAGAAAAAAAATCTTACACTATTGGAAAAAAACATACACAATTTAGTCACACAGTGTTGCTTTTAATGTCTTTGGAAATAGAGTCTTGTAAACAGAGGTGTAATTGGGTATCCTGAAATTATCTGAGAGAGTAGAAGTCTAGCAGGTCTGGTATGTCAGGAGCTATAGAGTTGTTCAGAGAAAAACTACAACTATTTTTACCTGTTCAATATGGTCCTTGGCATGCACAAAGATCCCAAGGTTGTGATTCAGATCATCAGTGGTAGACATGCTGCCCACTGCACAGATCACACAATTCTACTTAATTGTTGTCACTGTTACTGCAGACTGCATGTGCAAATGCTTTCCATGTATCCCCAAAGAAGTGCATGTTACACTTCTCACCAAAAAATTTTAACAATCCCAGTCCACAATTTTCTGCCCAACAGAGTCTGTTCTGAATAACTTCAAAAAACTCTACCAAAATTTAGCTAGTCACCCAAACTAAACTACTCAGTGCTATCAATTATTAACAGTTGAAATTTGATCAACACAACCTCTAAATAAACAATACAACTCATCTAAAAATGATTCAGCTAGAAAAAAAATTGCAGTTGCCTACTTACTACCATTTCTTCTCTATGCCTCTCCAATCTTCACAAACCTTTTCTCTGCTCAATTACAAAAACTTAATCAATGCTATAACAAAGTGGCTACATTTGCAGCAAATCTGCCTTGTAGACATCATCACTGTACTGTCCTTAGAAAATTAAAATGTTTAGAGTTACCCCATGCTCGTGCTTACTCACAGATATTAATTACATACAAATTATTCCCTAGTCTTCAAGTTATTGTCCATCCACATTCCCCAAGTAGACTTATTCACTCTTCAGATAAATCACTTCTTAAAATATTTAAATCCAACAGCACAACTGGTAGCAATCTTTACTCAAGCTGCATTTAAAAAAAATAGAACAATATAACTTACCAGTTAGGCAAACTGTCTCCCTTATACTGTCTACATCTAGAATTTAAAAAATCCTACCCAGTTTATGAATATGTACTTGGTTATGTCCTTGCTATAACTACATTCTCAAAGATTCTGATCCGATATGTAATTAAATAAGTAATTAATTAATCATGCCTGGGATTATAAAGGTAGAGAAATCCAAACGGATAAACCCAAACTTGTAAACCAAATAAAAAAATAAAAACAGCCACCAGAGACTGAACGAAAGACCCAACTTTTAATACACCACATAAAACAAAATAACCAAACAACTAAGCGCTTTCACCAGGCTCTGACCACTGGCTTCTTCAGAGTCATTTGGTAAAACACTCACAACTCTTTAAATATACAAACAGCTGAATGGTAAATTAATAAATAATTAGTTGATTCTTTAACTATCCAATCAA
Source organism: Protopterus annectens (assembly GCF_019279795.1). Lineage (NCBI taxonomy): Eukaryota > Metazoa > Chordata > Ceratodontiformes > Protopteridae > Protopterus > Protopterus annectens. The sequence continues at coordinate 363,542,160 of NC_056745.1, forward strand.
AAATTAAATTTGTAAAAAACATCAATAAACACACAACAATCCACAACAATCCACCTCATTTTAAACTTCTTAAACTTCAGAGACTTTGACATTCCATTAAATCTTCATTGTCATAGTTTGTAGGCAGGATAACCAAACTAAACACATTTGTTGCTAAAATTAATGGTTAACTAAACTAATATAAAACATTTAATAATCATATTGTACATATAAAAACCTACTTTTGTTATTCCTAGCTATGTAATGTTCAACACAATAGATTCAATGAAGCCATTTCCAAGTTAAATACAATTTGCTTTAAGTTTTAAAATAAGCTTCAAGGTGTTACGTTTCAGTATACTTTAAAAATGAAGACAGATACGTTTTTTTAACTCTTTCAGTGGTTTTTATTAAGCTACAGTACACACGTGCAGGAGCCTCATGGAAAGCACCAAGGAGACTCCTAGAACAAAGGTATAAACAAGCTTATATACTGGTGATATTGCTGACAGTACAAAAATAGAGAAATGAACCAATTAGACCATTATACAGGGCAATTAATCAATCAAAGGTTTACCCATAAACAGAAGACAATTCACATCATCATGTCTCTAGGCAAGAAAGGAAAAATCGGATACATTTCCATATAAGGCACATTTCCTGCTTTCAGGCAGACTCTTGCTTTTCAGCATTTTCTCGTTACTCAGAGTTCACTCAAAGTTCATAGTAAACAATACGTTTGAATACATACAGACTGTCACATACTCAATTCCCTCAAACACATACTTTGACTGTTCATATTCTACAATCCCCCATTTGATGCTATATAAGCACCATTACTTAACCTGTCATACATTTGTCCCAATTCTAGCATAACCATGCTACTGGTCTTTTCATTATTTGAAGACATTGTCATTTTGTCATCTACATTTATAGTTGCAGGCATATAAAAATTAGGCACTTTTTTTTACAGTTTTTGAAGACATTAATTTCAAGATCAGTGCTTTGATTAAGAATAAGGCAAGGAAAGCAACAATTGCTAACACTGCAATTAATAAAATCAACTTTAACAGTCCACCTCCCCAACCTGAGAATAGGTTGGTTAACCACACCCACATTGAGTTATTGGCCTCTTTGGCCTTTGAAAGTTTGGAAATTCTTTGTATCAGCTCAAGATGACTTTCAATTTCATGCTGATTATCAGGAATAAATGTACAGCACTCCTCCTGGATTAAAGCGCAAGTTCCTCCTTTTGTGCAAGGGTGAAATCAAGGGCCATACGATTTTGGAGTACTACAGCCCTCATAGCAGTCAGTTTATCAGTCACTAATTCTAAGATAGAAAATGTAGCATTACTTAGTATTTCAAGCAATTTAGATAGCTTTTTCAGTTCCCAAATTGATTTTACTGCTCCATATGATGGAATGATACCAGTCCATGATATGACGCCATCACCTAAGTCCATATGGGACAGTCCTTTGATACTAGCATGAGCTAAATCATGGTGATAAATTCATGAAGCATCAACTCGACCTACAGGATTAGCAGGCTTCTTAACCTCTCGAACATTTCAAATCTTTCCTTTAGGTAATGCAGATACATGTCGAATAGCTGGAGCCAGATAGCCCAGGAAGCAGCTACCAGACCAATCTCCTGGTATCCATTTATATGCTTTTCTTTCACACACAAAATAACAATTCTCTACTTTAATGGTGATGTTGATAGGCTTAAAACAATCCCCGGCATCCTGTAGTCCTTGGAATATCTTCGAATAAACAGTTTCTGTTTTCTGGGAAAAGTTAGCTATAGAGTCCTTAACAAGTCTTTTTACAGGTGAAAAGTCTGTTACACAACCCGAATTGTCCATAGTGCAGTTTTTTACCACTGTTTTGTTACAATGGCTCCACCCAACTCTAGTTTTACCAAGTTTCTGAAAACACACAGTTCCCTTTTGACGGAGGGACAACTGTAATGCTATTTTGTCTTTTGAAATGACATTTGATGCATCATAGATCAAATTTGTCCAGGTTTCTTTGATTCCTAAAGGGACTATATTTAGCATCAATCCCCCATGAACAGTAGGAATTGCTGTGCAAACCCAACAGTCTGAGACATTGAGGGATGATGCATAGGCGTACTTAATTGCTTGATAAGTGTTGAAAGGTGGATGCCATAGAGCTCATTTGGTATGAGCCGTGGAGGAAGCAGAAAATAGAAATGGCCACAGTAAAAATAGCAAAACAACAAGAATAATCACCAAAATCATTGTGCAATATTTTTGTGGAAATGTTGGTTGTGCCCGAGGAGTTTGTGTAATCGGATAAAGTTCAGGCATTTTTAGGCTGTGGTGCAGTATGACTGCGAGTGTGAGTAGCAATAGGTGGAAAATCTGGGGTAACAAAAGGTAAAGGTTGTTGATTTTTAGATGGGATTACTTTCTTTACATGTGATATATGAATCCAGGTGGTTCAGCCTTGTAGCCGAACTGCTGAAGAAGTGGTCAGTAGAACCAGCAATGGCCCCTTCCAACGTGGTTGAAGAACTGTTTTTGGAGAAAATGATTTGATGTATACCCAGTCTCCTGGTTGTAGTGCTGAGGACAAAAAAGGAGCAGGAGTTTGCTGAGCTGCTGCCACCTGGTGATGATGAAACTGTAAAAAAGAAAATACAGGAGAATATTATGATCAAATTCATCATATTAAGAAAAGGGCAGTGGTGGAGTCATGGGCATACGCATAGGGAGGCCCATGAGGATTTCATGAGGAGAAAGACCTTTAGTTGGATGGACTTCAGCTCTCATAGAGAGCAAGGCTAAGGGTAGGGCCTGTACTCAAGTGAGGCCCATTTCAGTAGTAATTTTAGCCAGTCTTGTTTTTAGTGTCTGATTCATTTGTTTGATAAGGCCTGATGCTTGTGGTCTATAGGGACAATGAAACTTGAGAGTGATGCCTAACATCTTACAAAGTGAATCAATTAATTGAGCAGTAAAATGTGTTGCACGATCTGAATAGATTTGACAGGGAACACCAAAACCATTTATTAAGTCATAGCAAAGTTTCTTAGCAACGGAAATAGCATCATTTTTGACACATGGGTAGGCTTCTAACCACCCAGAAAAACATCAACAACAGTTAAAACATATTTAAAATGAGCACAAGGTGGAAGTTCAATAAAATCCCATTGCAAAGCACAGAATGGTTGAGATAAAACGTGTCCAAAAAGAGATACTGTTCAAAAAAAGACTGGAACTTGGAGAAATCTCTTTATAAAAATACAAATAACGATACAGCAAAGCTTTCAGGCATAAAACCCTTCCTCAGTGCATTACAAACCTTCAATGGAAGACATGTTGAATAAATAAGGGTCTAATAGTCATGTGACCAGCAGCCCATTAGTCACGTGACCTACACAAATATATATCATTATACATTAAAGCTTATACATTTTAGATAACATAAAATAAATATATTAATTAATAAAATGTTACTATAACTTAGTTTGCTGTAAATGTTTTAAAACTGATTTTAATGTAACCATGTCATTAAGTCCTGGGAAATGATCTGCTTCTAGTCTAACTATCCATTGGTACTCCTTTAGTTCAAGTATGTTGTTGATATCCCCACCTCGTGGTGTTTTTTCAACAATACAAATAACTCTAAAGGAAAAACTGTGTTGATTACCCTGTTCCTTTATGTGTTTATATAGTGCATTTGTAGTTACTGCTCTTTTTATTTCCGATCTATGTTCAATGATTCTATCTTTAAGCCTTCTCACAGTTTTTCCTATATAAAATGAAGTACATTGTGTGCAAGTAGCCATGTATACTATTGATGTAGTGTTACAAGTAGCTTTTATATTGAAATTGTAGTATCTATTTGTTATGGGGTGTATGAACTGGTGACTGTTACCATCTATAATTTCAGGACAACATGAACAATTAAAACATTTGTATGTACCTGGTTTCTCAATTTTAGAAAAAGAATTAAAAACCATATCTTTATAGCATAATTTTTGTTTGAGAGTATTCATGTTCCTGAAGGAGAAATAGGGTCTGTCTCCTACCACCTTCTTAACATTTGTGCAAGCCATTAATATTAGCCAGTTTTTTTGTATAATATTCTTAACTGAATTTGTTTTTGCATTATATGAAGTAACAAATCTAATTTTTGTATCATTACCTCTAGTTACTGTTAGGTTCCCATATGTATAAATTGGTCTTAATGTGGTGTTTCTATCTACTATAATTCTGTTTTTAACCTCAGATAAGAGACTGCTAGAGTAACCACTTATTGTCAGTTCTTTGGACATATCTTCTAGCTGCTTAATAAAATTTGTGTCTTCTGTGTTTAGTTTACTAACTCTACTGAGTTGTGATGTTACTATACTTCTAAACACATGTGGTGCATGCATACTCTCAAAGTGTAAATATCTTCCTGAATGTACTTCTTTCTGATGTATGGTGGTATGTAAAGAATCTCCGTGGTTATACAATAATAGGTCCAGAAAAACTATCTTTCATAGGAGCTTTCCATTTTAAATTTTAAGAATGTAGTAGTACTATTTAGATAGTGTAAAATCTTGGAGCTCATTCTGTGTTCCTTTCCACAACATAAAACAGTCATCTACAAAGCGTTGATAGAATACAGCTTTGTCAGTAAAGGATTGCCATTATTTAGTAAGTATTTCTGTTCCCATATATATAAAACTAAATTGGCGTAGGTATGCCAGTGAAGTACCATGGCTACTCCAGATTTTTGTATATATAATTGTCTGTTGAAAAGAAATATGTTGTTGGTTAGGACAAGGTCTAATAGACCACAGATATTTTCTATCTTGCTTGTTGTAAAGGGTGACCTAGTCATTAGGAACTCCCTAATACTATCAATCCCATAGGTGTTTGGTATTACTGTGAATAAAGATGTTATGTCTAATGTCACTAGTAATATTTCTTGTTCAGTTATCTGTTTTGCCAGTGGTGTAAGATGCCACTCTCTTAACTTAGTTAGGAAGTTAATTGTATCTTTTATGACTGTATCACAGTGTTCTATGAAGGGATAAAGTTGTTGTTGCAAGTAAATTGAAATGGGCTCGGTAATCCACCCACCCCCTGAGACAATGGGTCTCATGGGTGGGTCACTAATAGATTTATGTATTTTGGGTACACCATACAAACATGGTATCACTGGAGATGGTACGGTAAAAAAATTAAATGTATAAGTGTTATAAATATGGCAATTTATGATTTGCAATTACAAAACGACATTGACACAGATTTAATTTTTTTACCGTACCATCTCCAGTGATACCATGTTTGTATGGTGTACCCAATCTATTAGTGACCCACCCATGAGACCCATTGTCTCGGGGGGTGGGTGGATTACCGAGCCCATTTCAATTTACTTGCAACAACAACTTTATCCCTTCATAGAACACTGTGATACAGTCATAAAAGATACAATTAACTTCCTAACTAAGTTAAGAGAGTGGCATCTTACACCACTGGCAAAACAGATAACTGAACAAGAAATATTACTAGTGACATTAGACATAACATCTTTATTCACAGTAATACCAAACACCTATGGGATTGATAGTATTAGGGAGTTCCTAATGACTAGGTCACCCTTTACAACAAGCAAGATAGAAAATATCTGTGGTCTATTAGACCTTGTCCTAACCAACAACATATTTCTTTTCAACAGACAATTATATATACAAAAATCTGGAGTAGCCATGGGTACTTCAGTGGCGAATACCTACACCAATTTAGTTTTATATATATGGGAACAGAAATACTTACTAAATAATGGCAATCCCTTTACTGACAAAGCTGTATTCTATCAACGCTTTGTAGATGACTGTTTTATGTTGTGGAAAGGAACACAGAATGAGCTCCAAGATTTTTTACACTATCTAAATAGTACTACTACATTCTTAAAATTTAAAATGGAAAGCTCCTATGAAAAGATAGTTTTTCTGGACCTATTATTGTATAAAAAGGAAGATTCTTTACATACCACCATACATCAGAAAGAAGTACATTCAGGAAGATATTTACACTTTGAGAGTATGCATGCACCACATGTGTTTAGAAGTATAGTAACATCACAACTCAGTAGAGTTAGTAAACTAAACACAGAAGACACAAATTTTATTAAGCAGCTAGAAGATATGTCCAAAGAACTGACAATAAGTGGTTACTCTAGCAGTCTCTTATCTGAGGTTAAAAACAGAATTATAGTAGATAGAAACACCACATTAAGACCAATTTATACATATGGGAACCTAACAGTAACTAGAGGTAATAATACAAAAATTAGATTTGTTACTTCATATAACGCAAAAACAAATTCAGTTAAGAATATTATACAAAAAAACTGGCTAATATTAATGGCTTGCACAAATGTTAAGAAGGTGGTAGGAGACAGACCATATTTCTCCTTCAGGAACATGAATACTCTCAAACAAAAATTATGCTATAAAGATATGTTTTTTAATTCTTTTTCTAAAATTGAGAAACCAGGTACATACAAATGTTTTAATTGTTCATGTTGTCCTGAAATTATAGATGGTAACAGTCACCAGTTCATACACCCCATAACAAATAGATACTACAATTTCAATATAAAAGCTACTTGTAACACTACATCAATAGTATACATGGCTACTTGCACACAATGTACTTCATTTTATATAGGAAAAACTGTGAGAAGGCTTAAAGATAGAATCATTGAACATAGATCGGAAATAAAAAGAGCAGTAACTACAAATGCACTATATAAACACATAAAGGAACAGGGTAACCAACACAGTTTTTCCTTTAGAGTTATTTGTATTGTTGAAAAAACACCACGAGGTGGGGATATCAACAACATACTTGAACTAAAGGAGTACCAATGGATAGTTAGACTAGAAGCAGATCATTTCCCAGGACTTAATGACATGGTTACATTAAAACCAGTTTTAAAACATTTACAGCAAACTAAGTTATAGTAACATTTTATTAATTAATATATTTATTTTATGTTATCTAAAATGTATAAGCTTTAATGTATAATGATATATATTTGTGTAGGTCACGTGACTAATGGGCTGCTGGTCACATGACTATTAGACCCTTATTTATTCAACATGTCTTCCATTGAAGGCTTGTAATGCACTGAGGAAGGGTTTTATGCCTGAAAGCTTTGCTGTATCGTTATTTGTATTTTTATAAAAAGATTTCTCCAAGTTCCAGTCTTTTTTTGAAAAGCACAGAATGGTCCCAATGGTTTTGGTAATGGTTGGGTGGGAGCCATTGTGCCCTTTGAAATGTTATGCTGTAAACAAGTGGAGCATGTGCTCATGAAATGCTGCACAGAAGCAGAAAGTCCTGGGGCAAACCAATCCTTTTGGATTTGTTTTATTAATGCTTGTACCCCAACATGAGCTGGCAAGTGATATGCTTTAATAAGAGAATTTAACATGAACTTTGGGCAGACCAGTCTGCCATCTGAATGTTGCCAAATGAGATCAGAGCATTTTAAACAACCTTGAGCCAGCCATGATTTTGCTTGATTTATTTCCTTTGAATCCGCGCATAGCTAAAAAATTTAACACCAAAAGGGAATCTTTCCTACATGAGTCACAATCTGGTGAAGCTATTAGGATATCATCCACATATTGAACTAGGACAGAACGTGGCAGTAATCGGAGATCCTGTAGCTGTCTATGCATCTGTCTGGAGAATAAGGTTGGGGATTCTACATATCCCTGGGGCAATCGAGTCCAAGTATACTGCTGACCCTTATAGGTAAATGCAAATAAATACTGACTGTCGGGATGTACTGGAATACAGAAAAAAGCTGATGAGATATCTATCACCGTGAAACATTGTGCAGTAGGTGGGATACAGCTTAGAATAGTAGCTGGGTTTGGTACAATCGGGAAGACGGGCAAAACAGCTTTATTAACTTTCCGCAAGTCTTGAACAAACCTGTAAGCTTGCTTTCCGGGTTTCTTTACTGGCAATATTGGGGTATTACATGGACTTATGGTAGGTACTATGATCCCTTGTCATTCTAATGCAGAAATAACAGGGGCAATACCAGTGATAGCCTCAGTCATTAATGAGTATTGAGGCACTCGTGGTAACTATGCTCCTGGTCTTAGGGTTATTTTAACAGGAGTGGCTGAAGTCAAAAATCCTACATCATTGTCATGAGTAGTCAACAAGTGATAGGGTAGGGAATGCAAATATTCATCTCTGTCAGAATGTTGCTGGATGCACATCATCTGTAAGATGGCTGAGTCATCCAGGGCTGCTAGGGTGCTATCTTGTTGGTCTGAAGGTACTTGAAGATAGACTCCATCTGCTGTGCAAAAAATGGTAGCCCCCATTTTGCAAAGCAAATCTCTCCCCAAAAGATTTAACGGGGCCGAAGGTCCTACCAGGAATGCATGGTTATCCTGTAGGGATCCCAAGGTTACTGGGACTGGAATAGTTTCGGAGTATTCGATAGGTATACCAGAGACGCCCACTCCTCTAGTTATTTTGTCAGAGAGGGGAACAGTCATGGCTGCTTTGCCAGCTAACATGGATTTAGTTGCTCCGGTATCAATTAAAAATGGGTAAGGTTTATTTTTAACTTGTAACATTACATGCGGTCCATCCTGATCCACAGGAATAAAAGGACACAATTGCTGTTGTTTCTGTTCAGGGAACCTTCATTGAGGTTGCTGCCGATTGGGCGGTGACCAAGTAAAATTCCATTGTTGTGTCGTATCAGTGTACGGTGCTGGTTGCTCAGCCAAATATGGACATTCATTTTTCCAATGGCCCGATTGGCCACAGTTGAAACATTCCATCTGATTACTAGAATTTTGGGGTGGAGCCGACTGTGTGCCCTGCCAATTTTGTCTATTCTGATTTCCGGGTCCTTGGCATCCACCCCTCCCTCTTCCCTGTCCTCGTCCTCTACCCCGTTGACCAAAAACATTACACATTTGTATTTGTGCTTTTACTAATTTCACCTGTAAATCTTTCTGCTCTTTAGCTAAATGGTCAGAGAGGTATTGTACCTGTTGGACTAACTCATGCAGGCCTAAACTAGGCCAATTTAAACATACTTCTTTCAACTTGTCCCTTACTTGAGAGCGTAGCCTATCCACAAAGGCGACTGACAGTCCACTTTGTGCTGGTCTTTCGGTGGGTTCAGGGTACCCAGAGTATGCCTCAAATGCTTCAGTGAGTCAATGTAAGTATTTACCTATAGGCTCATCCTCTTTCTGTATGATTGATTTGATTTTTGACCAATTTGGGGTAGGTGGTACAATTACTGTGATAGAATCAACTATACATTGTCTAACCATTTCAAATCCATTTTCCCTTGCATATTGTGCTTTGGTATTAGTGTAGGAACATTAGCATGATCCCAGATACGTTTAAGATCAGCTAGTACAGTGTATTGTAGGATTGCTCTAACTTCTTCTATGGTAGGATTTTGCAAACAGATATGTCCTGCCAGTATGCGTTGGAATTTTGCTGGGTTATTGCGAATAGTCGGAAGTGATTTAGTAATGGCTTGAAAATCAACTGCCGACCACGCCCTAGGCACTACTACTGTGGCCGGTTGCCCTGCATTTCTAGCATGGGCTGGATTTGGGACTTCTCTTAATGGAAATATTTTCTTTCATCTGATGGGCTGGTGCCCGATTCAGAGTCAGAGTCCGGGTTAGATTTATCCGGTCCACTATAATCATCTTTGCCTTCAATTAGAATTGGACATTGTTTGTAAATTTTACCCTTATGTAAATATATGGCTTTCTTATCATAATATTTCTTTGGCTGGCTAGGCCTAGGGTCAAAAATCATTTGTGCCTTTTTCTTATGTTTTTTTGTCTTTGAGCGGGTTAATTTAGGTGATGACTTGCTAGAGTTTTCTGTTTGGTCAGGTTGCCCTATAGGCAGTCTACTAGACTGACCGTCCGTTGCCTAGATGCCACTTCCAGACTCAAGTGTGGTTTGTTCCTTCTCCCACCAACCCCCACCCTCTGTTGTGGAGCTTACCACTGCGTCTTGAACTTGTGAGGGCTGATATAACAGTGGAGGAGCTGTAGGGGGTGGGGGGAACCAAGGGTTATCATCCTCAGATGATTCAGTTATTTGTAATTTACTTAATTCTTGTATAGGATATAAGCCTTTAAAAGGCGGTTCCTTTAAACATTTTCCGTTTGCTACATCTAGATTAGTCGCAGTATGTCGCAGTGCCTTTATCTGCTCTTTTAGTTTCTTTTGATTATCTTTAAGACTACTAACGACCGAATCCTTTTCTCTTTCTTTAGCTTCACACATCCAGTCATTAAATGCTGCCCAACACAGCCCTGGCAATCTTTCTTTCTTTTTTAACCTCTTTTGTAAATTAATCAATACATCTTTATTAAAACTACCATTTTCAGGAAAGGCAAGATTACCGTCATTTTTAGTTAGGGCGATCCACTTGTTTAAATACATACAACTGTCCCGGGACACCTGATAAAACATAAAACCAGCTGGTGTACCTCTTTCTGGCTCATTTATTTTTTCCACACTCGCTCCCATTTTCACTCAATAAGCTATACTTGTGTAACATAGGTCTAGCTAAGACGTTAAATAAACATCATTGTACCCCACTATCATTCCTCCTTTCATACTTATGATGCCAGTATTTCCGTATTACCCCACTCTCATACTGCACATTTAATAGCAGAGAAGAAATGCATGCCACTTACCTTAGAACAACTGAATGAGAGAAATTATCTCTTTTTCTGTATATATAAAAAAAAAATTTTAAATCTTTAAGGCAGGCAGAGAGATGAAGAAAAGACTGCAAAAACAGAAAAATCTGTTATGGGCCCTTTCATTAGCATTATGTCTTTCACTTCCTGACTGCTGCAGCATGTTCCCAATTCAGATCAGAGTCACGGCACCAATTGTTACGTTTCAGTATACTTTAAAAATGAAGACAGATACAGTTCTTTCTCTCTTTCAGTGTTTTTTATTAAGCTACAGTACACATGTGCGGAAGCCTCATGGAAAGCACCAGGGAGACTCCCAGAACAAAGGAATAAACAAGCCTATATATTGGTGATATTGCTGACAGTACAAAAATAGAGAAATGAACCAATTAGACCATTATACAGGGCAATTAACCAATCAAAGGTTTACCCATAAACATAAGACAATTCACATCATCATGTCTCTAGGCAAGAAAAGGAAATTCAGATGCATTTCCATATAAGGCACATTTCCAGCTTTCAGGCAGACTCTTGCTTTTCAGCATTTTCTCATTACTCAGAGTTCACACAAAGTTCATAGTAAACAATACGTTTGAATACATACAGACTGTCACATACTCAATTCCCTCAAACACATACTTTGACTGTTCATATTCTACAAAGGAAACGGCAAAATTTAGACCGGGTGACTGTAAGGCATTAAGTCTAAGTTGCCAAGTTGTTTCCAGGGTCCCAACTTTGTTGTTAATGTCACAGCCCCTTTCACCCATAAATACTCAGTCAATAATAAAAAATACAACATTTTTAAAATTCTTACTTTTTTTGAATGCAAATAAAGTGCATTGTGCTTGTCCTTTCTGTTAATACTTCTCAAATGTTCAGAGATCCTATCACATAATCTACAAATGGTTTTACCCATGTAGAACCCTTCACATGAAGTACATAAGGCACCATAAACAATGTATTTGGTGTTACAATTATATAACCCTGGACATGGAATGGTATATTTGTAATCGTGTACACAAATGTATGGACTTTCACTGATATATCTACAATATTTACACATCCCACATTTCTTCATAAAGGACTTTCTCCCAGTTTTAACTTCTCTTTCAAGGATGTCTTTTAAGTTGTTCCCTCTACTATAAACAATCAATGGCTCAAGTCCTAGAATTGACTTAATATTGTCACTGAAGAAAAATTTCCATGCATTCCTCAAACTTTCCACCAAATCATGGGCCCTATCATTGTATTTTAATACAAATGTAGCTCCTAGTTTTTCTAAATTCTTGTCACTGTGTGTGACAGGAGTCACTTTCCATAGTATAGGAGTATAAAATGTTTCCCTTTGTCTCATAATCTCCCTTTTGGTGTTTAATGATAATCCCTTTCCTTTGATGGTAGGGGTAACAACTGTTGAAATGTAGAAGTGAGTTAGAATATGATTCCTTTCTATAAATATTACTACATAGACCTTGTGGTGTTTTCTTAATAGTAATATCAAGGAAATTAATCTCTTCTTGATGACAAAAATGTGTAAATTTAAAAAATTCCCTGGTGTTGTTCAGGTAGACAATAAACTCCCCAACAGATGTCTCATCACCTTTCCACAAAATTAACACGTCATCTAAAAATCTATTGTATAACAAAATGTTGTCTTTATAGACAGATGAAAAAAATGAATACATTTTCCCATGCAAGTAATGCCAAATTAGAAAAAAATGGAGCACATTTTGCTCCCATTGCTACTCCAGTTAACTGCTGGTAAATTTCCCCTTCAAAACTAATGAAGTTGTTTTTCAATATAATTTCCATCAGGTCTATTAACAAATGTATTTTGTTTTTGTCTATCTTTTTACTTTTTACAAGACTCTCATGGAACATGGCCAATCCTTATTCATGAGGAATTACTGTGAATAAATTAACTACATCCACTGTTATAAAGACAAAGTCATTATTGTTTTTGACTTGCCTCTCCAGGCAATGCCATGAATCTCTCAGAATATGTCCAGCCTCTTCTACTACTACTTTTGACCAAGTGTCCACAAAAGAAGCAAGGGGTTCAGTCTTAGAACCCCTAGCTGCCACAATCGGTCTAAATGGTGGGTTACTAACTTCTTTGTGGTCCTTGGGAATACCAAACATAACTGGTAAAGTTAGAAATTTTACTGTTAAATAGTTGTATTCAACTTCATTGATAGCACCCTGGAATAATGAATCCTGGAGAAATAAATCAATCTTTGAGTAGGCCCTATTAACTTCATTTTTTGACACTCTTCTATAAGTTGTCTCATCATTGAGAATATGCATCATCCTACTGGAGTAGTCAATTTTAGTCATAATCACCATTCCCCCTCCCTTGTCCAGTTTCATATACCTAAATTGTTGGTTTTGAAAAGAACTTTTAATAAAAAGCCTTTCATCTTTCGTTAAGTTATCATTCACAATTCTATCTTGTGATAAGACCTTTCTAAATTCAGTCTCTAAACATCTCTCTAAAGTAATAATCTCCGGATTTGGTGGGGGAATGAATGCACTACTTCTTCTAAGAGACGTGTTAATTTCAATTTCAATGGTGCTAACTTTATTACAAGAGAAAAACATTGTTAAGTTTAACTGTCTCATATAAAGTTTAAGATTAATCAAGACTTGGGCAATGTCCAATCTGTACGTGGGTACAAAGTTTTTACCCTTACTCAACAAATCAAAATGGACATTGCTTGTTTCCATATCAGTGTAATTATATATATAAAAACCATTTCTTTTGCACACTTTGTAACCCACTGATGTGTTATTAGTATTAGAAAGTGTGTCATCTCCAGGGTTACTAATGTTATCAAAAGAGCATTACTGATTAAAATAACTGTTAAACACATATTGCTCATTTCCTACATCAAAATTATCACTAACGTTCAATGGTCCAACTTTTGGGGTACTTTCATTAACAAAATACACTGCATTTTCAAAAGAAACATTGATCAAGTTGTGTGAACAAAAATCACCATTCATAGACATTAATAACCCCTTCTGTTCCTCCTCCCACCTCGGCCTTTCCATTAGTAGTGTTGAACATTCCTTCCTATCTGTCCCTTGTTTAACAGTTTCTAAAATCCCTCAACTCGGTCTGGTGTTCTAAAAAACATTCATCCGTCTCGTCATTTTCCTCAAAGTTATTTCGTTCGGTACTACCAGTCCGCTTATTAGGCAAAAAACTATTATCTTTTCTTTTAGTGCCCGGTGGATAAGCACACTTATTTTTATATTCAAGAGTGTTCCTGTTAAGTTTCTTGTTTTTAACAGTAAGGTTTTTATTGACAAATGCCTCGACACTCTTGAACACGTTGTCAAAGCTTTCTTTTTGTTGGGAAAATAGTAAGTCACTCGTAATACTGGCATTAAGGCTATTGATCTGTTCCCCCTCCCACCTCGGCCTTTCCAGTAGTAGTGTTGAACATTCCTGCCTATCTGTCCCTTGTTTAACAGTCTCTTCAATCTCCTCAACTCGGTCTGGTGTTCTAAAAAACATTCACCCGTCTCGTCATTTTCCTCAAAGTTATTTCGTTCAGTACTACCAGTCCGTTCATTAGGTAAAAAACTATTATCTTTTCTTTTAGTGCCCGGTGGATAAGCACAGTTATTTTTATATTCAAGAGTGTCCCTGTTAAGTTTCTTGTTTTTAACAGTAAGGTTTTTATTGACAAATGCCTCGACACTCTTGAATACTTTGTCAAAGCTTTCTTTTTGTTGTGAAAACAGTAAGTCACTCGTAATACTGGCATTACGGCTATTGATCTCTTCCTGCAATTTTATAAGTTTAGTCTCATTGTTATTAATAATAATAGTCAACATTTCCATACCTGTTTTGTTGAATAAAGAAATCAATTCACGGTACGCTACTGACCCTGTTTCCACTCCCATAGAGAGTTTCCATAGCCATAAACCTTTCGGTACTTGATTCAATGATAATGACTTTTTAAGGAACCAGTTGTCTAATTGAATAGCTCTAAACTTCGTACACAGTTTTTCAAAATTGAAAATTTGTTCTTTAAGTGTTGGCAAAGATCTTCTTGCCTCCTTCAGGCCTGAGAGATCCGCCTCAAACACCGGTTCCTGGAGCCATGACTTAAAATCACGTTGCTCTATAGTATTCACCTGATTGGCGTTCTCCATCAGTAACGTTCCATTTGGAATTTGTTGTCTACCAACAGCTTTACTATAGGAAGTAGATGCACTGTTGCCATTCATTGATCCACCATTGATCGGCGAATGCAAAGTAGAGTTCCATCTGCGAGTTTGTAAGGCCGTTGTCATTGTTGCTTTCTCTCACATCCGCCACCCCACTGGAGTGGACCTTAATTAATTTTTCCACAACACCAGCCAGTTCTTTAAGCATGCTCTCCATCTTGAATCACTTAATAAAAACTGGTGCGTATCGCAAGTGGACCAACAATAGTCAACCAGGGCCGATAAAAAAACAATAAAGGTAGAGAAATCCAAATGGATAAACCCAAACTTGCAAACCAAATCAGAAAAATAAAAACAGCCACCAGAGACTGAACGAAAGGCCTAACATATGTAATGGCATAGCTTATTCAAGACTAATATTACTTTCCTTAACTTCTACATTAACATTTTCATTTTGTATATTCTTTACTACCTTTGCTACACTACTACTTCACTTTTCCTTTTATTTAATTTTACTCTAAATTAATCATCCTTTGTATGGTGCAGTGATGCAGGGGTAGCACTTTTTCAGTTTGATTCTCGACTGGAGTGCCTTCTGTGTGGAGTCTGCATGTCGTTCATGTGTGTTTCCTCTGGGTGCTCTGATTTCCTTCCACCTTACAAAGACATGCGTCTGGAGTGTTCTCTCTAGGCCTCCAATGAAAATTGTCTTTGTTCCAAGTCAGACTTTCCCAGTAAACAAATGTTAAATAAATAAAATCTATTTTAATTTTACCTATCACTACATTATAAATGTATTTTTCTACTGAATTGTATTACTTGCTGCTATTCCTCATATCTGTTTTTCCTTCTATGGCTATACATTTCTTGATTAAATTAAACTCTATCAGTTCTTGTAACCTATTGACTTTTTATGCTGATGCATTTAGATTTAAAATCTATTTTTATAATGTGTGTTATTATTATTGACTTACCCCTTTACGTTTTATTGTAACTTTTATAATTCTTGTAACATTTTTTTTTGTATGTTGGAGCTTTTCTCCCCAGGTCTCCACTGAAAAGGGGCATTTTTCCACCAAGACTATCCTGGTTAAAAAATGCAAAATAACTTAAAGGAATAAATAAATAAAGTGGTGATCACTTATATTGTGTTTACAAATTATAGACTAGATAATTTATCATCTGGAGAGACAGATAATGTCTGAGACTCATTTTGTTTATATTGTGTCTCTGAAGCAGTTACTCTTCTGTTTACTTCTCTTCTTTCTGAAGATGAGCTACTAACATTTTCCTGAATAGGGGAACCCCATTTATAAGATGCAGGGGCTTTTTTTTGGAGAAATCTTTCTCACAAATAACTAATGAATACTCATCTCTCAAAGATTAGCTGGTATTACAATATTTGTGCTTGTTTTTTTTTTTGTTTTGTTAACCAGGAGACTATTTTTCACTGAGTTGCTTTTATGTTATGGTATTTAGCAGACAGAAAGTTGTAGCTGTAAGGGGTATATTTATTTAGTAAGGATAGAAGGCACATTGGCAGAATATACGCACACACATACACACACACACACACACACACACACACACACACACACACACACACATACACATATGCACAAACACTCGTGTGTGTGTGTGTGTGTGTGTGTGTGTGTGTGTGTGTGTGTGTGTGTGTGTGTGTGTGTGTGTGTGTGTGTGTGTGTGTGTGTGTGTGTGTGTGCATATGTTTTTAAAGGCATAGCTATAGAGAGATACAGATGTAGCATAGTGGCTTCATCCATTAAACTGATGTGCAAAGAACAGATAATGCAGCCAGAACATGATGACCGTGCATATAGTCTATATATAGTATGGTAGTGAAAAGCTGTATTAACATAGTCTAATGTGAATCAACTAGAGAAATGTTGTTTAAATAAGAGTTGGAAGCCCATAATGTCAGAGGTTTTCACGTCTCAAAGAGAAGGATTTTCATGCCTGAAGTGGAGACTCTTTGATGACCCTGACCAGAAGAAGCTGTCTAATACCAGAAGAATTACTGGAAGTCCAAAGTCCAAAGAACATAAGACTTATTACTCCAAATTCCTATCAGAACATAATTCTAACCCCAAAAAGTTCTGGAATTGCATTTCCTCTCTTTGAAACCCTGGTAGAAAAGACAATCCATGCCCAAACCCAAACTCAACACCTTTTTTGTTGACTGCTGAGCCAAACTAACCTCAAACTTTCCCATTCTCTCTCCCTCTCATAGTCCCCCATCCACTGCTTTTCCCTCTAATAGTCCACCTTTCAGTTTTAAACCCATCCCCACCAACAGTATAAAAAACTCCTCTTTAAATTAAAGCCTTGCTCCTACACTCCTGATAATCTGCCTCCATCCTTCCTTAAGATAGTCGCAGGCAGCATTGCCCACCCCATTTCCATTCTTATCAGCAGGTCCATCCAAGAAGCTTATGTCCCCTCACTCTGGAAGAAAGCATTTATCACCCCTCTCCACAAAGACGGCAATAACACAGACACTACTAACTTCCATCCTATAGATATTGTCTTACCTCTTTCTAAAATCCTCAGAAAGTGCATTCTTCACCAACTCCTGCCATACCTAAAACACAATCATCTTCTTACTCCAACACAACATGGTTTCAGGCCCAGCCACAGCACTTCCATTGCTTTTCTGTCCTTCCTTGACACCATTAATCATGCTTGTGACTCTGGGAAATCATATCTATCCTTTACTTAGATCTCCCCAAAGCCTTTGACACTGTCTCACATCCTCTACTCATCTCAACTTTCCCTCCCTCAGTTTCTCTCCTTCCTCTATAGCCTGGTTTGCAGGCAATCTGTCCAATAGACAACAAGCTGTTAAATGGAAAAACCCTACTTCATCCATTCTCAGCAATCCCTCCAGCGTCCCTCAAGGCTCTATTCTCAGCCCCTTACTTTTCAATATTTTCATTAACAATGGTCACAAATCCATAGATAATGCTACATTGATCCAGTATGCTGATGATTCCACAATCATCTGTACAGCAAACTATCCCTCTGAACTCCTTCAAAAAACCCAAACAGCTTTCTTCAATACTGAAACCTGGATGTTAAACAGCCATCACGCTCTCAATGCTAACAAAACAAAAATCATGATAGTCCCTCCTTCAAAAAATTTCATGATAGACAAAAGCTCCTTTAAAATAAAAAGCCACAACTACACTCTAATTGAAATTGTGCCTCACACCAAACTAAGAGTCACTATTGATAAACGTTTAAAATTCGATATCCACATCCAAAATCATCTAAAAAAAACACCAAAAACTAGGTCTGCTGTATAGACAAAAATCACTATCTAACTGCTTCTACCAGACATACTCTAGCCTCCTCCTACCTGCTCCCCTCTCTTGTGTACAGTGCCCCTCTACTTACTCATCTCCAGCTTAGCCTAAAAAACAAACTGACAGCCTGCTATAACAAACTCTGTAAATTTGCTACAGGATCTAAATACTACACCCATCACTGCCATTCCCTCCACACTCTAAACTGGCTTGAGTTTCCTAATTACCTGAAATTCATACAGCTCACCACTGATCACAAACTCAAATTCCAACCCTCCATCTGCCCCTCTCTTTCATCTATCTTAACCCCTTACCTCCCCAGACATACTCTTAGATCTGAAAACCAAAACCTCCTTAAAATCTATAAATCCCTATGCCCTCCTGGCCAATTACTTCTATCACACTCCTTAGCTGAACTATGGAATCTCCCCCCCACTGTACTCATAACCACTCATTTCAAATCTTTTCTCCATTCTTACCTTACCTTAAATTGGAACTGTTACTGCTCCCTTCCCACCTAAAATACACTTGTCTCTTTCAAACTTCCTTCAATCTCATCTACTATCACCTCTGATCACTAACATTATTATTAGAACAAACACTAAATTTGTATAAATACTTTAAGACTTGTACTTTTAATTATATTCTCTGTATTACTTTTGTCTTTTTCTATATTTTAACATTTGTGTTTTTAAACGAATACTCCCTGATTGTACTTTTGTATTTGTATTTTAAATTGTATATTTATGCTTCTGCTTCTGTAGCGGTGGTGGTGCTACTGTAGCGTTGTCACCTCACAGTCAGACGCTGTCCGGTTCGATTCTCAGCTAGAACATCTTCTGCATGGAGACATGCGTGAATGGGCGGACCTTCGTTGAAGGCTGTGCGTCTGGCCTGGCGAGCTGGTACTTAAAAATCAACTGCCAATCATTAGCGGACCAGAGTTCCACTGTGGCGACCCCTAACCGGGAAAAGCCGAAAGACACAAACAAATATTTATGCTTCTGTATACTGTATATTCCATACTGTACTTATGTTATATTCTGTCAACTGCTTTTACAGCTTTTCTCCCTGGGCCTCCACTGAAAATGGGCTTTGCTTGTCCCAGTGGACTTCCTTGGTCATCAAACTGGAAATAAATAAATGTGGATTTACTCAAGGAGTACTTGAAACATGCCACAAACTGGGAACCAACTAAATGATCCAGAAGAAAAAGAGTATGAACAAGCCAGTGAAGACCAGAGAGACAACAGAAACTGACGCAAAAAGTATTTATTGTACAAAAAATAAAATAAAGCACTTTCATCTAATGTAGCAAAAGACTTCCACAGAATTAAAATACAAACCCTTGTCATACCATTTAAATAACTCTCTCCTAAGTCACATGTATAAAATACACCAATTACATTAAGAACATAAATTAACACACCTAAAAATCAAACAGTATATGAGCATAGCCTAAGCACACTACCCAGGGAGACCCCCATCATTTACTAGAAACATGCTTATGGATGTATTGACCTAAACCTAAACATCAAGTCTGAACTACAAGGACTGTTGCATTCCACTGAAAAATTTTAATAAGGTGCTAAAGACAAACTGTGCATGACCAGCACTACATGAAACAAAAATATGCTTTTTTCCCTATTAACATTAATTTGATTTCTGCACTATAAATAAACTTCACTTAAACTAAAAAAGCATCTCTAATGTGTTACACTTGATTTTATATATATATATATATATATATATATATATATATATATATATATATATATATATATATATATATATTTCAGGTTTGGCGGGCATTTAAGCTGATGTTCAGTGTGTTTGTTTATTCTGAAGAAGCCTGGCCATTTGGTGGATGAAAGCACTCAATTTAATAAATGTGTTCAGGTCCTATCGTGTTGGTGTTTCTTCCACAGTTGCTTTTTCGTTTTTTTTTTCTACTGAAATGTAAAGGAGGTACAACTAGCATACCTCTCAACTGTACAGATTTTTGCAGAATGCCCAGATTTTTGGTCTGTTCCTCATAAAAGTTGTGTTTTTTGACAAATCACTGGGATGATCTAAGGATTAAAGTCATTAACTAATGGCATGTCCTTGAGTATCAGACTTTATTCTCTTCAGAAAATGCATGCTAATACAATTCCTGTTATTCTATCAACTTTCTAAGTTTATAAGAGCAATGTTTAAAATTAGTTCCTGTTTTAGGGCTTTTGTCACCCCATTATGTCAGGCTTTGTCCAAATTTCTTGAGCTAAGAGGTTGAGAGGTATGAACTAATGCTAGTAACTGACATTTCCATCCTTCTGGTTCTCTCCTGACATACCCTCTATGAAAGTCCACCTTCTCATGTGGCTGTAATAGAGCACCTCCATCAAAAAATAATGTTGTTGTTACTATAAAAGTCTTTCTTTGGAAACAAACAAAATATATATCAGTACAGCTCATGACAGGGTCCTAAATATAAAAATGTTTACATTTATTAACACTTTCTGAACCCAATATCGGATATGCACTTCACTAAAAGGCACATTATGTTTCACAAGAAAGAACTTTCACAGTTTACAGTATTTTGTCATTAAATTGAAAAAAATATATCAGAACTTCATAAATGCATTAGCAGTCAATTCTGTGTTCTAACTACCTTAAAATTTCACTCTGATTTTGCAAGGGAACAGTTTATGTAAAAATATAATTGTAGATGTATTTTCCTATTATATAGATTATTGCTCTAATGACTATCTAGTGGCCAAAGACCTGTGTGTATCCAGGTAAAGCTCAGCTACAAAAAAAGTGCTATAGCATCACCATGTGGAGTCAACACCTGTTTAGCAAAAGATGGGATTATGTGGAATGCCATTCAGCTTCCTTGCAGGAATATGATATATTTTGATGGACTAGAACTTATCAGTGAAAACTGAATCTTGGGGTGCGGAATACCCCTCACTGCTGAGGAAGGAGCTTCTGCAGGAGATTCAAATGAGCCATCTAGACACAAATGGTCTTAGCACACAGCTTTGGTTCTTGAACTATACTTCCTGATCAGGAGGATTGTCTTTCCTATTCTGGAGTTGCTGATTGGAGGAGACTTCAAGCATGGAGTCACACACACAAGATATGGCTGACTGCCACACAGGTGGATTTCTTTTCAATAGATGAGAGGGTCCCTCAATAAGTCTACAAGCTGTTGAAAGAAATATTCTGTCTGTTGTTTGAGTATATGCATGTAATAACTATTGAGTGTTTAGTCTTCACAGATTCCATCAGAAACCATTGGAGCAATCCATCATAGGATGTCATTCCCTGACTCTATATTTCTGCTGGTAGACTTCATTCCCTGACTCTATATTTCTGCTGGTAGACTTCAACACTCAAGTCAAGAATGATGGAGATAACTGTTGGGTTGTATGTGTGGAGCACCTTGCCTGATCTGAACCCACAGTCAATTGTTATTGGACTTCTGTGCCAGTCAGTTGTGGATACACACAGACACACACACACCCATACATGCACACATACACACAA
The DNA here is from genome assembly GCF_019279795.1 of Protopterus annectens. Classification (NCBI taxonomy): domain Eukaryota; kingdom Metazoa; phylum Chordata; order Ceratodontiformes; family Protopteridae; genus Protopterus; species Protopterus annectens. The sequence goes on from NC_056745.1 coordinate 363,563,939, forward strand.
CATACACACACAAGCCACACACACATGACACACACATACACACCACACACACACACACACACACACACACACACACACACACACACACACACACACACACACACACACACACACACACACGTGCGTGCGCACACACACACAAGACTTGGCTGAGTGCCACATAGGTGCAGTTTTCTTTAGTACATAAGAAGGTTTCTCAGTAAGTCTTCAAGCTGTTGGAAACAATAGTCTATCTGTTGTTTATTGATTTTCCATGGGAAAACACTATGTTATAATGCAAGGCTGCTTCTTAGTGTACTTGGTCTCAGGGCACCTTGATGCAAAGGCCACTGTTGACTTTTTAGACACATTATGACACCTTAAGCCACATGTTCTAGACATTTAGGTCAAGACAGATTCAGAGTTGTCATCTGATCATCACTTGCTGATGGGTTAGGTCAGGTGACTAAAGCAGAAGCCTGGCAGATCCATAAAAAAACAAGTAGTGAGTGTGTTGGGAATGCCTAGCAGATCTTCTGTGCATGATGGATGTAAAACCCACCTCCAGAAGAGGATACTAGTATCAGTTATATTATGTTATGGTATTAATATTCATCTGCTATCTAAGCTCAGAATGTGATTGCTCAAAAACTGCTTCAGTGATCACAGCTGATTAAAACACTAAAGTAACATTTATTCAAATGAGAGAGATTGAATGCAATTTCCCTTGTGCACCCCCCATCCTGAAACTTAAACATATCAACTCCATAGATGAAAAAGGGGGAAACTCCGCAAAACAGTATACACAAGCCTTAAGCAGTCATTGTTTTACTTAAACATGAGTAAGCAACTTATTTCTGTGGAAATGCTATTTAAGGAAACATAGGACTGCCTATGAATGCAACTTCAGTTCTCGTCACATTTTTAAAGAAGCAGGAAGGAAGAATTTGTCCTAAAGAAAGTAGGACTCTGCCCCCCCCCCCCCAGCTTTCCAGGAAAATTCTAAGTCAGAATATGGAAGGAGAAACTCATCTGACAGTTAAGCTTATTCTGTTTCAGAAAAATCAGTGCTTATTCCATCCTAACCAGGGAACAAGTGGGTCAACTCTTTGCATTGTATACATAGTCATATATCTTCTCCAGTTTCACAAACGATATGTAGCTAATATTAATGAACCTCACAACGACTGTTCTGTAGAAATTGTCGGAGGTGCTACAACACTCTCAGTCCCATAACAATCCATAATAAAATTTGGTCCTTATGTTTGTGGAGCATAACCTGTGTCTATATCATTGGCATTACATCAGCTTCATTCAAGGTAGGCTTAGGACTTTGCCAAGGTGGTATATCCATCTTCCTCTTCTGTCCATGAATTTCACAGACAGAATTTCGAGACACAGCCAATGATTAGTAGGTATTCAGCATAGAGTTGTCAACAGGGCTGTATCTTTGCCATTTGCAGGAGATTTTGTCCTCTTGGCCTTAAATGACTATAATCTCTGGTGCACACTTCAGTGGTTCATTGTTAAGGGTGTACTATCTGGGTTGAAAATGAACACCAGTTGAGCAGAAGTCATAGTCCTCTCCTGAAAAACAGTGGATTGTTCTCTGTAATGTGAAAGTCAAGCTACATCAAGGTATTTTGCCATCTTATTTATGAGTGACAGTACAGAAGATCAGGAGACAGGTCACCATGACAAAATGGTTTAGGAAAATTTTGGCTGGATGTATAATCTACTTCATTAAACTTTAACATGAAACATTAATACAGATGTTCATTTTATAAACACAGTAAGGCATTTGGACTTGAATGGTGCAGATATTACTGCATACATAGAACTTGTAATTTCATTTTATGATTATCAGTTCATCTAGGCATCTGATAATATTTTGCTCTACGCACATCTATTAATGGTTTGCATCATCACAGTCCATTACTCTTTGGCTGGATTCATACTAATATTTGTCAATTGTACTATCAATTCTGTCAGGTCAGAGGTACCAAAAAGTATAAACTAAATGTTACCGCAGCCTTTACTGAAGTTATTCAGAGAAGTATGTTAAGAGATTAAATATTCAGTTGTTAATTAGTAGAGGAGACATGGTCCCTTGGAGAAACTGGACAGTTAGGCCTTACAAGATAAAAATTTAACAGCAGCCTAATCAAAGGATGTTTGTCAATGGCATACAATAAGCTGGTTATATAACTCTACCAGGTAAGTCGGTGAACTGCAAACAAATCAATGGATGGCTCTAAATGCCATACAATAAGCTGGTTATATAAGTCAACAGGGTAAGTCAATAAACTGCAAAAAAATCAAAGGATGGCTCTAAATGACATACAATAAGCTGGTTATATAAGTCAACAGGGTAAGTCAGTGAACTACAAAGAAATCAACGGATGGCTCTAAGTGACATACAATAAGCTTGTTATATGTCAACAGGGTAAGTCAGTGAAGTGTAAACAAATCAAAGGATGATTCTAAATGGCATACAATAAGCTGGTTATATAAGTCAACAGGGTAAGTCAATGAACTGCAAACAAACCACACATTGGTGATGTGACACAGATTCATACATCCTCAAAGTGTAGCACACTGTGGGGCTTTGACGTTATTCCTTAACCAGACCAGGCTAGAGAAAGCTGGTATTTATGGTAAGTGGGACTCATCTGATAAGGATAAATAAGAAATTTAAATAAAGTAGTGTTTGGTGTGTGTTTCGTTTGCTAAAACATTCTGATTTTTTTTATTCGTCTGTCACTTAGTCTAACAAGTGCATGCTGATTGGTAGCATGTATTTTGGAACATTCCCTCATGATTTTCAGCATGACCAGTTGAATTTAGCCAAGCTCTTGAAATGTTAAAAGCATTAGGTGATCAAAAAGTAAGAAAGGAAGTGAGCCTAGCTGAAACACAAACACAGCTGAAAAGGTCATGCATCTATATAGAACAGCTGTTATTATGAATTGCAGATTTACTGAATAATTATGACATGCAAGGAACAGGGACAAAGGCAGCCATGAGATGAGCATTTTCATATTCAGACATTTTCATAAACTCCATGAACTATCTGAATACTGTACTGCATATTAATATACACACCGAATAGAAAGCATTCAGCAGAATTAAAAATTAGTGCATTATCTGAAATGTAACATTTTTCTTTGTCACTTAGATGCTTTAGGAGCATGTTTGTTCTAAATATGACTGTGGATATAAACACATAAACCTAAAAATATGACTGTGGATATAAACGCATAAACCTAAAATGTTCTGCTTTTTTAGCATCCCACTCACTTTTTAACATGTTTTTAGAAATAATGCCTTATAAGCATTGACAGGAACTAAGACTGACAGAACACAGTGTACAGATTAAATGCCAATAAGAATTAAAATAAAAAGGTTGAAATCCACCTACTAAGGATTCAGTGATCTGAGTTTTGAGGATATCTGGGATTATTATACTAGGCTTGTCCTATCTTAAACCAGTATTTTTACAGCCCACATTTCTAAACATCCTAATAATGATTTTAGCACACATATTTTTGATGTAAGCAACACTGAGCTGCGTACCAGACAAAGCCAATAGTCTTTCAGATAATTCTCTTCAATATCTGTCACTGAATGTTGATACTTCAACTCTTTTAACCACAGCCATAACCTGTCCGCCATGAAATATTGGACCACTGCCTCATGCAGTGATGGTGGTAGCTGACACAGTGCAGTTCTAGAGATGCTGTGTGCTGTGTATATCTCTAGTAAAGTTTCTAGAATGAAAGCCCAAATTTTACAACTGCCAGTAGCAGTAAGATAGCCATTATCTACATTAAAACTGTGTCCTGAGTCACTTAGACTGAATTTGACAAGTGTTAAAGATATAGACATCCAGTTTCAATCATTGTAGTTCCACAAACCTGGAAGTCTTTCCCAATTAAGTTAACAACTGTTGCATCCTTAACACTATTTAAAATGCTCAGATGTTTTCCATTTGACAAGGTCACTTGTAAATGCACTGGCAATGTTACTTAAATGTCTTATTGGTATAACAGTAAAATACAGAGAAGGTAACTGCAGGAAATAACAGATGCAGAAACATTACACTTCAATGAACAAAATAGGGAACAAAAATGTATAATAAGCAGCAGTTGTAGCATTTATAATGTTCACCAGAAAGTTCACATTTGACACAGATAGATAGATTGGCTACAAGTCTCTGTGATGTTTTTACTCTGACTTCCATGTATTGCAGAAGAGACCATGTATCATGTTTCCCAATATCATTAGGCCGTACTCTTGTTCTTCTGTACAGCCTTCCAGGTTTTCCATGAACAGTAAATGATCTGTGTTCGGTCTCTCTTTCATTGGATAATTTCCCAGAGTATATATCATAATAATATCTCTGTTTCAAATTATTCCTTTCCTGTGCTTCTTTGACTCAGCTTTGATTGTCTGACATCAACAAAGAAGTTCAAGTGTATGGAATTGTACGGCCTACTGTTTAGCTTTCTTTCCATCAACAGCTGACCTGGTGAGAGACTGAGTTCTTTTCATGCAGTCTTCTTATATACCAACACTGTGAGATGACACTATACAGCTATTGCTAGTGTTCTTTTCCATCAGATTCTTCACTGCCTAAATTATTTCATGCATCTTGCCCTTTCAATTATGAATAAGGTGCATAATTATGTGTTTTGCCTCCAATTATTGTTCAAACCTTTTAAATTCTTGGCACAGCTGATGTGAACCATTGGCTATTATCTTGATATTAGTTACTCTTTGTCTTGAATCAGTTTACAACCAGTAGCACTTCTAGTATATCTCTACTTTATAACTTCAGGGTGACTGAAATAATAATCTGCACATATTAAGTGCATCATTTCTCTAAAATGAAAATATCTGTGCTCCTTCTGCTCCATAGTCCTCCTGGTAGTGTATAAGTTATATTATGAACTAAACACACTGCAGTTTTCACCATTTAAGCTAACCGTGTTAACATTCTAGACCAATGCAATGGTTCTCTAGCTCTTTCGTTGCACTTCAGACTTGCAGTTTTATGACTGGCATATTCTTGCAAGCATATGGTCTGTGAACTAGTTAGGGAAATACAGCTGGTAGGTTTCAGTATTAAGACTTGAACATTTATTTCCCCCCATGAAAAAAGTATGACGAGATTTCTTTTCTAATTTTTTTTTTTTGCTCTAGTCAAAACCATGTTGTATTTTTTTTCAGCAAATGCTTTTCTTAATCAACATAAGTATATCTCTGAAATTATTTTACTTTTGTCTTCTATCAGTGGTAGCAGAGGTATCTTTCAAAGAATCTCTACTTTCCTTCTAGAACTGTTTATTCTAATCTGTCAAATATATTGTACTTAACATACCTGTTGTACATAGCTCCTGTCTACAATGTGTTTTTCTTTCAGACTGTATTCTACATATTAGGTAACTCTCTGTCTATATCCCTCTCTCTTTCTCTCTCTCAGAAATCAAGAATGTACCTTATACAAAAACTTTCTGGATATGTTTAGCAAGGGTTTATAATCTGTGCTTTTGGATACTGAATTGTCATAAATATATTCATAAAATTTCATGTTCATACACTATTACCAAAAATTCTTTGTCTGTCTGACCGTATCGTTTTTGTGCATCTTTAAGTGTTCTTCATTCATAGATAGTTGGCCTATTCTTCTTTAATGTCAAAGTTCTTATTTCATTTGACTTGCTTAACTTAGAACACAACTTCTTACATGCTTCAAAGTATTTCAACAGAGGTGGTTCTGTTATGAATGCCTTAAGTATCTAACAACTCTTTTTTTGTTAATAGTTCTATTCCCAGGCTACATCTTCTTCATGATAGTTAATAGTCACTGTTATTGTAGCCATACTAGGTAAACATTGACAGATACTGCATCATCCTCAGGAACCTCATTAATACATTTTATCCTCTGACTTTGGCATTTGCACAAATACTCTGATGTCCGCTCACCTTGGTTTCTGTCCTACTCAGATTAGAATGTGTCCAATACATTAGTTAATTTAAAATAATGATTTCCCAGTTTGTTCATTAGATGTATCACTCTCCTGTCATGCTCTACTTATATCTTATCCCACTATAATAGATCAGCTATCATGTTCATACCACCTTCCAAACCTTTAACCAATTGCACACCATCTTTTGAAATACAGCTGACACTGACAAGAAGCCATATAGAAGTCTCAGGAATCTATACCTTCCTAAAGCTATGCTAAATATACACAACTTGAAGCTTTCTTAATCTAGCTTTATCTTCAGAATCCTTAAAATGCATGTAATACCTAAAGGGACTTAACATTTAACATAATTGAGAACAGGTACTCATCAGTAAACAATGGAAAAGTGTCTCTGAATTATTTGATTCAGCTGTTGTGGCTTTGTACATATACAGATCTTGCCCTGCTTCAGAGCAGTAACCTCCTTATTCACTAGCTCTATAGTATCTTTTTCTTAGTGATGCATCTGCTTTCCATTCACTTTGGTTATTACCCAGTTATATTCTTGGCAGCCACTGATACATCTAGACTTATTTGAATATGATACTCTCCAGGCAAGCTTTTCAACCCTGTTAATAAATCAAAGGGCTTTGTTTTATTGCTTTAGGTCTCATCTTAAATCTTAACAATTAAAGTTTTGATTGTATTCTGAAGAACATAGTTTTAGTAGCCTGTGGTGGTGTGTTTCAATTTTTACACAGACTGATTCTTAAAATGCTATGACACATAGTATAGCACTAGGTTAATTTGTTTGTTTGTTTATTTGTTAACTGGGTAAATAAACTGGTCCACAGAACGTTTTTAACCATGGTCCATACCAGGAGGCACATCAGCTTATACAATATACAACAGTAATATTTGAGCTAAGTAATATTACACGTGGATAATGCATAGGCAATAGCAGATGTATCATAGTCTGTTTTTTGTAACAAATATAAGTGGAAATGAAACACATAACCATATAAACTGCAAACGTTTCAACCAAATGGACAGTAATGGAGCATCAAACAAACTATACATGAAGAAAAAAATAATGGGATAGCTAAGCAATTTCATTCTTTAATAGATCAGAACTTCATCAGAGCTAAACTAGACTTACAAAAATTAATTTAAATAGTGGCAAAAAAAAGTCACGTTTAGTCAGCTAATTAGTCAGCTGACACAATCAAGCTAACACTTACTAAACAAAATGTTTCAATAAATAGTGTCAGTTACTTTTTTTTAGTAAAAACGACATAAATTAAAACCATAATATTCAAATTCTCTGTACTTTAATCAACATTTAATAGTAATATATTCATTCAACCCTGGCCACTTATTGTCCAATAACATCTGCCAATTAATTTCTTTCAAGTAATGTGTTACTATCTTCCCCTGGTGGTTGCTTATCAATATAGCCTAATGCAGAAAAACTAAACTTATTGAAAACAACACAAACTGCAGCATGTTTTGTTAAGGTGTTCTTTTTTTCTTGGCTAAAAGATGTTCATAAATTGTACTTGAAAGTGTTCTGGTTGTCTTACCTACACAGAAACTTTTACAAGTTTCACACAATGCTAAGAAGATCACATTTTTAGATTCACATGTGAACCTACTTTTAGCCCAAAGTTCTTTCTCAGTATGCTTCAAGATTATAATAATAACATAACCAAACACATTGCACAACTGAACATACTTTTTTGACTAGAATTATAAATGCAGGCACAAGCAGTAGAGCACAAAATGCCATAGCTCAGCTTAGTTTTCCTGTGCAATAATAATTGTTGTAGATAATTAAATGAATTTGCTATAGTAAATTCTGATTTCTACTGCAGTGGTCCCAAATCACCTATCTTTAGGTTGTACCGGGCAATCTATTTTAGTGGCAGTAAAGAAGCAATAGTTGTAAAACACATTACATTTAAGCGTAGAGGGGCAATATGTAGGGAAATTAGAAGAGGCTTATTATGCAATGCAAGCACACTACTTCAGTAGTTAAAAATGCTACCTCACAGCACTTGGTTCTGTGTTTCATTTCCTAGTTGGAGTGTTTTCTTTGTGACATTTTTATATCCTCTATGCATCTGGAAGGAGTTTCACTGGGATCTCTGGAATCTCTAGTTCCATGACACATCCCAAGGCCTTCCTAATAAATTAACTGGTTATTGTGCATGTCTGTGTGCGTGTGTGTGTGTGTGTGTGTGTGTGTGTGTGTGTGTGTGTGTGTGTGTGTGTGTGTGTGTGTGTGTTGTGTCAATGTGTGGTATGTGTGTGTGTGTGTGTGTGTGTGTGTGTGTGTGTGTGTGTGTGTGTGTGTGTGTGTGTGTGTGTGTATACATGTGCATATGTGCATGCATTCCATGTGTGTGCATGTGTGTATGTCCATTTCATGCACTGTGTGTGTGTGTGTACCCATCCAACAATGGGCTGGCATGCTATCCAAAATGGGCTTCTGGTTTTACATCAACTGTCTGTTGAAGTAGCTCTGACTACCGCACAGCCATCAACAGGATAAAGAAGGTATTGGAAAATGAATTACTATTCCCATACAGGGTGCTTTTCAACCAATGTTTTCTTTCATAATTTTTTTTTTAATGTTGATAGTGGTTATATCTTCAGTTGGTAGAAGAAGTATTAGAGGTATGTCTGTCCATAGTCCATGTGTGGATTTAACAGTTGTACAGACACCATCATTTTTACTGAGGTTTTTTATAAAATTTTAATAAAAAAGCAACTGTAGTGGTATGCTTATCATGATATTTTTGTAGGATCTTTCTATCTATAATATAATTTATAAATTTGATATTATTATAAAACCATTATCAAAGGAGATGAAGTATGCACAATTCCTCAAATAATGTCAATGGTTTCTGTAGGACTCCACTGCCATAAAACCTGAAATTGCCACCATATAATTTTACAGGGCAGCTATACAGTAACTTACCAAAATTTGATAGTTTCATACAAAAACCACTGAAAAGACCTACCCCCAGATTCTCAAAAGCTTGCACGGAGTGCAATATCGGTGCAGGAGCTCAAACAGGCAAAATGTCTGCCATGCGATCTAGGAACAGCCTGCAGGGGCGTGCACGAGCGCTCCTGCACTAATCCTGCACGAACTAAGCCCTAGTATGCAAATCACCCTATTTGCAGATCAAATCCATGCAAACGAGATGATTTTGCACTCCAGTAAGCTTGCAACAGTCCTTGCAAAACAAAACCACTGAATCTTTGCAAAAAACAAACAAACTCTCAAAAAATAAATAAGCAAAAATATAGCAGATACTAAAACAAAAATTTATTAAATGTTAAAAATGGTAAAGCGCTTTTCATCTACTCAATATCAGACTTCATCAGACTACCATTTAATACAGAGAATCCTTTAAATACTAGTGTACACCAACAGTTACCGCCCCCAATTACAACTTCAAAAGGAAATGATGTAAGCATACTGTTAGTATAGAAAATTGTTAAACATAGATTATGCTAAAAATATGTCATTCTTGACATATACATATACAAATGAATGAATATAAAACCTATGCTTATTAAAAAGTGAAGTTAATTATTAATTATTAGTTATCTACTCAAAGCTTTTAACCTTAAAAGACCGTTAATGGCACATTGTTCATTAAGACCTGGTTTATAGTACGATTGTAATAATAATTGCCATCTTAATTCAGCTTTTTCTAAAAATAAACTCCAGGGTCCACCCCTAGGTTGCTCATAAATCTGCTGAATGGCACAAAATTCAAAATTATGATCAACACATGCCAGTGTATGTTTTGCTAAAGCATTAGCTAAATCCCCCCTCCTTATGGCATACAAATGTTCATAAACCCTTTCTTTTAGCGTTCTTCATAGGTTCACAGGTTCATAGGTAGGTACTAGGCTATTGGCCCTAGGGCCTATACAAGCCTAACCAAAAATGTACCCTGGATTTCGCCACCCAAGAAAATTATTTTCCTGTGCCCCTGTCAAGCAGAACCACAGAAGTGATCCCCGGAGTGAATTTCCTATTACCCATCCAATCATCAAGATTTTTCTTGAAGAGTGCTAATGAGGAGCTCAGTTTGACATAGATAGGTAGTCTGTTCCAGAGTATGGGAAGTTTCTGGGACAGGAATCTATCCCTCCAGCATGTTCTGTTTATTGCGGTAACAAGGTTTAGGTCCCTAGAGCATGTAGCTCGGAGGGATTGGGATTTCTTTAAGTGGAGCATGTCCAACAGCTCTGGGTTTGACATAGCTTTGTATGTTAGGCAGAGATTGCCTCTGAGTAGGCGATATGCGACAGAGTAAAGCTGGAGTTTTGTGAGAAGGTCTGTGTAAGGTATCTGTTTGAGGCCAGTAATCCTCTTTGTGAGGTATTTTTGTGGCCTTTCCACTTGTTGTAGATGTCTTGTGAGGTACATACCAAAAGGGGCGTTGTACTCTATAATGGGTCAAATGAGTGATGAGTAGAGGGGAACAATGACCTATTTTTTTCTGGATGAAAAACCTTTTGTGATGAGGTGTGCCATGTAGAAGCATTTCCTGACCACTTTGGCGATGTGATTATCAAAGGAGAGACTACTATCCACCTGTGTCCCAAGGTCTCTTATCACACTTTTGGTGTTAAGTAGACTACCACCTATGTGATAGTTCATGGGTACATAATTTTTACCAAAGGGGATGACAATGCGCTTTTTGGCATTGAGCTTGAGACCATGTCTTTGACACCAGGCATCTGTCTCAGTGAGGCCCTTTTGTAGGATGTCCACATCGTTAGGAGTTTCAATTATGGCTCCTAGTTTGCAGTCATCTGTGAATTTAGTTAGCCAAAGACCTTCTGTGTTAGCCTGTACTTCAGAGAAGTAGATACCAAACCCTGTGGTACTCCACTTGTCACTGGTCTGAAGTCTGATTTGGAGTCTGCTACTTTCACAGTGTGGGTTCTTTCAGTAAGCCAGTTGGCAACCTATCTTGTGACATATGGATTTATACCTAGTTTAGTGAGTTTATCTATAATTCCAGAGTGCGGGATGGTGTTGAACGCCTTGGCAAGATCTAGATAGGCTGTGTGAACCACCTTACCCTCATCTATGGCTTTGGTGACTATTTCAAAGAAGTCTATCAGGTTTAGGAGACATGATCTGCCTTTTACAAACCCAAACTGTTTGGGGTCCAGGGTTTGGAGATCTCCAATGTCTTTGTTTATGAGTTCCATGATGATACGTTTCATGGCCTTGCAGATGAGGCTCGTCAGGCTAATGGGGCAGTAGTTCCTGGGGTCTGTTATGCCCCCCCCTTTGTGGAGTGGGATAACTGTTACAGTGCGCCATTCAATGGGCACAAAGCCTGAGGTGAGGCTATGATTGAACATGGTACTTAGGTGGGGTACCAGTTCATTCTGTAGTTCATGTAGAAGGCAGCCTGGGATGTTGTCAGGTCCCATGGATGCTGTGTTCTTGGCTTTGGAGAGTGAAGTTTTTACCTGTGCAGCCATGATTACAGGAACTTTGCATTCTTCCGGTATAAAGATGGGCCCTTTAGGGGTGAGAGGGGGGTAAAGTTAACACTTAACCTATCTGCAAGAATGTTGGCAATATCAGTTGGTTCTGTATATTTCTTGTGGTTTTTCCTATATAATACCAGAACATTTTTTTACAGTTAGCTAAGTATACCACCCCATTGGATTTGCAATTCAATTTCTGATGAATATGATACTTTTTACCATTAATTTCAACCTGTTCACCTTGATACATATACTTACAAAAAGTACACATGCCACATTTTTTCATACCCCCACCTTTTTCTTTCCTGTAACATCATTCACTGAGATTTTTGATATCCCTACCCTTCCTTGCAATCATTTTAATACCATTCTGAAATTTATTGGTAATAATTGATTCCTCATCCAAAAATCTCCAATTTTTAAAAATTGATTTAATTTCAGAAAATACATATTAAATGTAATTATAAAGGCATTAACATAATCAATTCTCATGTTTTGATTAGCCCCGTGCATTTCCACCAATAATCCATTTCTATTAAAAATAGGTACAAAATAACCATTTTCTCTTTTTTGTTTTTAGTTCGAGAAACAATTCATTCAGCAAGTCCTCTGGGTAGCCCCTACTCAAAAACATGTTTATAAGATTCTTACACTCAAGAAATTCATTATGTAGACTAACCAGAATCACATATTTAACAGTGCATATGAACAGTATATTGTCCTATATTTGCGATATTTGGATGATATTTTTATTTTATGAAGCGGTGTGAGCAGCAGCAGGTAGATGATTTTATGGAATATATTAATAATACAACTCAATTTTTGAGGTTTACATACAATGTTGATGGACAGGAGAGTAATTACTTGGATGTGAATCTGAGAAAGGACAAAGTGAACAAGAGGTTTGTAGCAAAAATTCACAGAAAACCCACCTATTCGAACAGCTTTCTTCATTATACAAGCTCCCATCCTGTTATTAATAAAAGAGCGGTTATAAAAGGCCAATTGGTGCATGCCGCAAGGATGGTTAGTCTACATAATGAATTTCTTGATGAGTGTAAGAATCTTATAAACATGTTTTTGAGTAGGGGCTACCCAGAGGACTTGCTGAATGAATTGTTTCTCAAAGTAAAACAAAAAAGAGAAAATGGTTATTTTGTACCTATTCTTAATAGAGATAGATTATTGGTGAAAATGCACAGGGCTAATCAAAACATGAGAATTGATTATGTTAATGCCTTTATAACTACATTTAATGTGCATTTTTTAAATTAAATCAATATTTTTTAAAAATTGGAGACTTTTGGATGAGGAATCAATTATTACCAATACATTTCAGAATGGTATTAAAATGATTACTAGGAAGGGAAGGAATATCAAAAATCTCATTGAACGATGTTACAGGAAAGAGAAAGATGGGGGTATGAAAAAATGTGGCATGTGTACTTTTTGTAAGTATATGTATCAAGGTGAACAGGTTGAAATTAATGGTAAAAAGTATCATATTCATCAGAAATTGAATTGCAAATCCAATGGGGTGGTATACATAGCTAACTGTAAAAAATGTTCTGCGTATTATATAGGAAAAACCACAAGAATGCTAAAAGAAAGGGTTTATGAACATTTGTATGCCATAAGGAGGGGGGATTTAGATAATGCTTTAGCGAAACATACACAGGCATGTGTTGATCATAATTTTGAATTTTGTGCCATTCAGCTGATTTATGAGCAACCAAGGGGTGGACCCTGGAGTTTATATTTAGAAAAAGCTGAATTAAGATGGCAATTATTATTACAATCATACTATAAACCAGGTCTTAATGAACAATGTGCCATTAACAGTCTTTTAAGGTTAAAAGCTTTGAGTAGATGAACTAATAATTAATAATTAACTTCACTTTTTAATAAGCATAGGTTTTATATTCATTCATTTTTATATGTATATGTCAAGAATTACATATTTTTTGCATAATCTATGTTTAACAATTTTCTGTACTAACAGTATGCTTACATCATTTCCTTATGAAGTTGTGATTTGGGGGCGGTAACTGTTGGTGTATACTAGTATTTAAAGGATTCTCTGTATTAAATGGTGGTCTGATGATGTCTGCTATTGAGTAGATGAAAAGTGCTTTACCATTTTTAATATTCAATAAATTTCTGTTTTAAGAAGTATCTGCTATTTTTTCTCTTATTTGTTTTTTAACAGTTCATGCAAGACTAGTGCTGTCTGCAGAAATGTACTCGGTTAGTAACCGAGTACATTTCTGTAAAATCCAAAACAGAGCTATGACAGCTCTAAATAAAGGCTGCATATCATGTAGTAAGCATGCCAATGGCCAAGTATAAGGCCACTGGCATTGCAAACATAAAAGAAAATACAAAAATCAACTTTGTTTTAGCTGATCTGGGCTGTTTAAGCGTAGGGCAATGGTGCGCAAATGGGATCGGGGGGAAAAATAATAAAATAAACCCAAAATAAGCAGTCTAACTAAAATCACTATTCTGCCATGCAAGTCAATGGCAGGCATAAGACAACGTGGTCAGTGAGTAGCGGTTGCTAAGGGGGGAGGCTCACTGTGAGACATGTAACTATGCATTAGCAGGCAATCCTATGCAAATGAGGGGCAGAATAGTGAATCCCAGTTTTCCCCAACATGTGAGTCAGGTCCCAACAGTGTAAGGGTAGGAATAGCTTGGTGCAAGCCTAGGAGTTAGCTGACATCATGGGGTGTGTGTCAGGCATAAGGTAAGCGGATTTGAGCCCTGTGGCTTGGGTTTGCTCCTAGCTTAGCACAGCTAAGCTGGGGGGGGGGGGTCTAAACCTGCTTAGCACACTTTACAAAGCCTAACCAGGTGTGCGCGCCATGCACCAGGTTTTACAGGAAGAAAACAGAGGTTATACCAGGAAATAGCAGCAGTGTGCACATTTGAGCACTCTGTTTGCGTGGCATGCACACGGGTTTAAACAGGAAGGCAATGGGAAGGGTAAACAGCAGTATGATGGTAACCAAGGAGAACTAGCTTAGCTGGCAGGTGAAATGTATCAGAATCAGCCAATTACACAGGCAGCAGACCAGCCCAGAAGACTACTATAAACTAAGCAAACACCTTCCCCTCTGGTTTTTCTCATACTCTACACCACCGGTGTAAACAAGTGGGGAACTTTTAACACTCACAACACCAAAATGATAGGGGATGCAATAGCTATCATACAACTTGTGGAAGAGGCTGAGGGTGATGAGGATGTGAATGCTGTCGACCAACCCATAGTGAGGAGACAGAGAAGGTTGTACAGACCCAGGGTAACCTACCAGGGGCTACATGAGCTGGAGATAGTGCAGCGCTATAGGGTGGACAGGGACCTCCTACAGCAAATTGTTGAGCTGTGCCGGCCATGCCTGACACACAGAACTAACAGAGGGGAACCCATCCCAATGGATACCCAGGTATGTGTAGGCCTAAGAATATTAGCTACAGGTACCTTCCAAAGGTCAACTGGGGATATGATGGGGATTTCACAGGCATCAGCATCCAGGGTACTCCACCAGTTCCTGGATGCCATGTCAGCACATGTCGGTGAGCATGTATATTTCCCCAACACCTGTGAGGCATTGTCCAGCAATATACAACTGTTCTACCAAATAGCAGAATACCCTGAGGTAGTGGGTGCTATAGACTGCACACACATATGCATCAAAACACCACCCAGTGAGCGAGGTAGGGTCTACATTAACCGCGAGGGCTTCCCTGCCATCAACTGCCAGGTCATGTGCGATGCCCAGGGCATAATAATGAATGTGTGTGCTGGCTGCCTTGGAAGCTATCATGATTCCCACATCTGGCATCTGACGCAGCTATACCAGAGATTTGCTAGTGGGGACATCCCTTATGGTCACCTAGTGGGGGATGCTTGGATACGCACTGGAGCCATGGCTGATGACATCCATCAGAAATGCACACACTCCTGAACAAAAACTCCATAATGAGGCACATGCACAGACCAGAATTATAGTAGAGCATGTGTTTGGGATGCTCAAGTCATGGTTCTGGTGCCTGGACACATCTGATGGTGCCTTGCAGTACTCACCAGCTACATGTACCCAAATTGTCCTTGTATGTACCATGCTACACAATATGATCCTGTGGAAACACCTGCAGCAGGAACAGCACAGGGCAGGGACCCACAGCCCCCCACCATTGCCAAGGCCTGCACAGGCACAGAGTGACTCGGAGGAGGAACAACCTGAGCCTGCCCCAGTAGGCAGAAGGAGGCATGCCCAGTATACCCTGGCCTTGGCAAAGAGGCAACGCATAGCACATACACTGACACAGGAGGGATCCAGGGAATAACACCTCTTTCCGACTCTCACATACAGTAAAAGGGATGCCAAACAGTACACTACCTGTGCCTAACCATGTGTAGGGAGTGTAGTATGTGCATCCAACATAGGCAGCCCTGCAGCACCACCCTCAATTCTGGGACACCGACAAGGTAAGTGACTCACACATGCTAGTCAGACGGGGGGGGGGGTCACATACCCAACAACAATCACAGCCAGCAGGATAGGCATAGACAAACAAAAACAAAGACTGTGCTATGGCCTCTGAATGAGGCCTATGGGTAACCCCCCCAGGCCTACACAGACAGTCTACAGCAGGTCAGGCAGTGGGATGTTAGTTCTGAAGGGTAGGAAGTCAGAAACTAATATGTAGGTAATTAAAAGCTAAGATCTGTAGTACACTGGTATGCCTTTAGCCAGCATGATAGGTAAGACTACAGGCTGAAATGGAGTACCCGACATACTAGTACAGTCCTAGCCAATGTGTACAAGTGTCAGGTGTGCCCTCCCCATCTGACGCAGAAATGTATGATGCAGAAATCTTAGCTCACCTCCCGGCTGCTGTGCGCTCCTGCCTCCGGTGTCCACACCTTGTCTATCCAACCTGCCTGACCTGCACTAGGTTTTGGCTTTATTGCCCTGTCTAAGACTGCTGCCTCTTCCCCAAGCTAAGGAAAATATCCAAACCTTTCTCTGGGCATCATTTCCTGAAGGATACAAGAAACTATCCAACCTGCCTGACCTGCACCAGGTTTTGGCTTTATTGCCCTGTCTAAGACTACTGCCTCTTCCCCAAGCTAAGGAAAATACCCAAACCTTTCTCTGGCCATCATTCCCTCAAGGATACAAGAAACTATCCAATCTGCCTGACCTGCACTAGGTTTTGGCTTTATTGCCTTGTCTAAAACTGCTGCCTCTTCCCCAAGCTAAGGAAACTATCCAAACCTTTCTCTGGACATCATTCCCTCAAGGATACAAAAAGTATGTTTTAAACCACTGTTTGTAAATAATACACTTGTTATATAACCCCAGGTGTCTATTGTACACTCCCTAGCCAGGACAGCCAGCAGCTTAAACCTTCTCTCCTCCCAACTTCCATACCTTCCCCTCTTATAGCCTCTTCATACAACTTCTATGTTAGCCTACCTTTCCCACTAGATCTGCTAGCCCTGCGAGTAGCCTTAGTTGCAGGATAGCCTTTGCCCACTAGGTGGCACTCTCTTCCCAGGTCTAATCTCCTTGAACAACTGTCTTCCAATCTTAAATTATAAATCTCAGGCATTCACTTCCTAATATATTTATCTATCTGGTAGACCCACTATACCCCTCTTTTTTACTATACATTTTCAACTGCACAGCTTACTATCTCCCCTTAAACTTACCTTAACAGTCAGCACCCCACTGATTGTTTTCATAGAATTTAGTCCTTCACTGGCTCTTACTCAGCTTTCTTAATCTACCTTGCATCATTCAGTTACCTCCCTGCTAAAACAATCCTGTTCATAGTCCTGCCTACCTAAGTTTCTGCTCTTTCCCTCGTTCCTTGCTCCACCCTCCTTTCTCAAGCCTAACTAAATTAGCTTAGTGAAGCACAATAGGTTTAATCTTTTTCCAGCCTACCCTACTGGTGCAGAGTACTGATCACATCTGGTCTGTACTTGCACTAACCTACCATACTCCTCCCCCTACCTATTTCCTCACCTAACCCATAAATATACCTAACCCCAAGTGGTGCCATCTTTAAATCTTAGTTCACCTCCCGGTTGCTGTGCGCTCCTGCCTCTGGTGCCCACACCTTGTGTAAGTGATTCCTATTGCTGTATTATTTGTTTAAAGAGACATATGCTGCTTATTAAAGTGATAGAAACTGTTTCTGCATAGCTAAATGCTATAATTTTACATTTGTAATGGTGTACTAGCTGCTCTATCTCTGTCAGCACCTATGTTTGTATGCTTGTAGCACGTGATTCTGATATGCGTTACTGAATGAACCTGCAATATGTTCTGTTCCTAATGTAGGGAGTAATGGTCGTTTTCTAACAGGCATTACGAAAGCTGTGTAGCGTTACACTGGAAGTAGAGTAATTGTGCCAGATTACTATTTTAAATTAACAGTAAGAGGATGCTTTATGTCTACACAGGAATGGGAAGTTAGAGTAGCGCTTAAGCATTTGCTACAAGCAGTAGAGTAATTGTGCCAGATTATTATTTTAAATTAACAGTAAGAGGTTGTTTTATGTGAACACAAGAACGGGAAGTTAGGGTAGCATTTAAGTATTTACTACAGTACATGCGAGGGCTGTTACAGCAAACTACAAACCAATGAAGGGGCTGTAGCTTAAAGCCTGAAACGCCACAGTAAGGTAGTGTTTTTTTATATGGGGACTGCACATAGATTGGGTCCTTAGTAGGAAATAAATGAAAGAATTGGATTTAATCTACACCTCACCATCACTGATGCTGTTCTAACACTACAAGGAATACAACATGTAGAAGTAGCGTTCTCCGCAAAGCAAACTGTGTATGCTTTGGAACTTAACTGATAACAATGTAAGAGGAAGCGGTACTTTTTTAAAACAAAAACCACTGGGTTAGATTAGCGCTCCATAGTGTAGACTGCATATGTGTGATTTATATATATTTTTGGTTTACCTGATATTGAATGGGACATTGAAGCTGTATTAGTACTCTTTAGCGTTAAAATGCTGAATTACGTTAGCATTCATGGTAGGGTGGCCCCATACATGTTATATTTAGGTAAATTTATCTTCTTTTTAACAAGAGAACACATGTAGTATTTCAGCCAACAGTTATACATGAATCTCCTACCTCTTTCTCCATGCTGGGCAACTGTTGTCTGCACCATGATGTATATTGATGTATAGTGTATTCCTTGTATAGCTTTTTCTAAGAACTGTATAGTTGTTGTTATACTGATATTGTGATCCCTACTGTATATATATCACTTGAAAACTGCATTTACCTTGCACCTTATTGTGTTAACCTCATAGAATATTTTGGAATACTAACTAATGTATACCTGGTTAAGTGATTACATATGCACTGTCTTTAGTAGTAAAGTTGCTTAGAAAGTGTGTCTGACCTACTGCTTACCACACCATTATTTTTCTCTCTCAGTTTATGTACCCATCTATCCAACCTGCCTGACCTGCACTAGGTTTTGGCTTTATTGCCCTGTCTAAGACCGTTGCCTCTTCCCCAAGCTAAGGAAAATATCCAAACCTTTCTCTGGGCATCATTCCCTCAAAGATACAAGAATGTATGTTTTAAACCACTGTTTGTAAATAATACACTTGTAATATAACCCCAGGTGTCTATTGTACACTCCCTAGCCAGGACAGCCAGCAGCCTAAACCTTCTCTCCTCCCAACTTCCATGCCTTCCCCTTTTATAACCTCTTCATACAACTCCTGTGTTAGCCTCCCTTTCCCACTAGATCTGCTTGCCCTACGAGTAGCCTTGGTTGCAGGATGGCCTTTGCCCACTAGGTGGCACTCTCTTCCCAGGTCTAATCTCCTTGAACAACTATCTTCCAATCTTAAATTATAAATCTCAGGCATTCACTTCCTAATATATTTATCTATCTGGTAGACCCACTATACCCCTCTTTTTACTATACATTTCTCAACTGCACAACTTACTATCTCCCCTTAAACTTACTTTAACAGTCAGCACTCCACTGATTGTTTTCTCAGAATTTAGTCCTTTACTGGCTCTACCCGCTCCGTTCGCCTTACGGGCTCACTCCGCTCCCCTACCCTGCCCCCAATTCCCACACGCCCCAGTACTCCTACATTTATACTACCCTAACCACACCCCCTAATTACTCTGCCACTCCCACACTTCACATTCCTCCAACTACAATTCTTCCTTTCTGTACACCCAACTCCCACTCCCAACCCATCATAACTCACTCTCTTCTATTATCCCATCCATACTCTCTATCCCAATTACTACCTTACTCCACAACGTCTCCACTAACTCCCACCTTATCTCCACAACCTAGACCACATTACTACCTCATACCCCCACTTTTCATACTTTATCTTCTCACCGCCTATGAATTCCACCATCTACCTAACACTCAACATCCTACTTCAATTACCACCACTAGCATCCAACCACACACCCCACACAAATACTACCCCACCTCATCTCCAATTCCACTACTCCAAAAGCTCTCCATCCCATATGGCCTACATATTTAAACCCTAGGACTAAAAACTATTAACAACGCCTACTAAAGATCACCAAACTCATAAGAAGTATATTACCTACCCTAATAGCCGATGGCGATATCCACCCTAACCCAGGCCCAAACTCACCTGCTACTACTAACCTAACAAACAGTACTCCTTCTAACCTAAGAAGCTCATATGATGCCCTTAACTCATTTCTAGTCTGTCACCTAAATATCAGAAGTATAAATAAGAAAATCCACTATTTGCATGCCCTTCTGAACATGCACTCCCCTGATCTACTCTGCCTTACAGTAACCTGGCTCAAACCTGCTATCCCTGATAATGAAATTATACCCCCAACTACAATATAATAAGACTTGACCGGAAAGGTAGAAAGGAGGCAGATTAGCCATCCTATATAAATCCACTCTTGAGGTATCCACAATTAGCACCCCACAAGAACTAACAACTGCCAACTCCGAACCAATCATCTCAAAAGTCCAACTTAACAAACACAAATCTATAAACATAGTATGTAGCTATATTCCCCCAGGCAACAACATAAACACCTTAGAATGTACACTCCAATGGCTATCCACTAACCACCCCTAAGAAACAATCATTCTCGGGGACTTCAATATCGACTGGCTAACATGTTCATCAAACTTCCCCACCATCCATATCAACTTACATGGTTTCTCCCAGATACTTACTTCCCACACTAAAATCAATAAACCCAACAATAAGGAAAGTATCCTAGATTGGATCTTAATAAATAACAGCCCTCAGTTATACAAATCAGGTACCCTACCTGAGGACATGAGCGACCACCTCCTAACCTATATAATCAGAAAAAAGGATGACATGTCTCAACAAACTACCTTTAAAACCCTTAGGTATACAAAGAACTTTAACCTAACTTGTTTCCAAGCCGAACTTAACTCATGCAAATGGGCCAATCTTAAAGTACTTCCCCTTGACGAAGCAGTCTCAGACTTCAATGCTAGATTCCTTGCCATCTTAGACAGGCATGTTCCCACATGAACAATCAGAACCAAAAACAAAACTGCTCCATGGCTAACCAATAGTACTAGACAAAAACTTATTGCTAGAAACACAGCATGGACCTCCTGGAGAGCCACCAAATGCCCACAAGCCCACATTACATACAAAAACACGAGAAATGAGACAAAAAGGTGTATTGTGTTAGACAAACAAAACTGCTATTTCAATTTACAGCAAAAACACCAAAATCAACCCCAAAAATTCTGGTCATGTCTGAATAAACTGCTCCACCCAGGCAAATCCGCAACCCCCACCCCCTCAGCTACCCTACAGCTACCTCCTAAGTGTGTTGCAAAGACCTTTAATACTTTTGTCACAGAAACAGTCCAGTCCCTAGCTGATAATCTATCTCCCATCTCATCTACTACAACCACACCCTCTCAGGCAAATATCCCTCCCTTCCAATTTGATCCTATCCCAAGTGACTATATTAAATCCCTGCTTAAGAAACTAAAACCCACCACCTTGGCAGCAGACCTACTTCCTGCAGAGTTTCTGCAAAAGGCCACTAATGAAATAGCATACCCTATCTCCATCCTAATCAATCGTACTATCCACAAATCCTACATCCCCTCCATCTGGAAAATCTCTCACATTATTCCACTTCATAAAGGGGGAAACTCCACAGAACTCACTAACTACAGACCTATAGCCATACTATCTCCCTTTGCCAAAATAATGGAAAAATGCATACACAAGCAAATTCTAACACACATTACTCAGAATACTCTCCTAGCACCAACCCAGTACGGATTTAGACCCGCACATAGTACAACTACTGCCCTTCTCTCCTTTCTCACACAATAAATCACAACTGTAATCAGAATAAGCTCTCCTCTGCCCTCTTTCTCGATCTATCAAAAGCATTCAACATGGTGAATCACCACCTACTCCTAGACTCTCTAAAATCACTTTCCTTAGACAACCCAATAATCAACTGGTTCCACTCTTACCTCCATGGCAGGCAACAAGCTGTTCTATGGAAAGACAATCTACCCCCCCTCTACCTGTCAACCTTGGAGTACCCCAAGGTTCTATACTGGGTCCCCTGCTTTTCTCTATTTTCATTAATGACCTACCCAACGTTATCTCAGATGCAACTTGTATACAGTATGCAGATGACTCCACACTTATCTGCTCTGCCTCCACTCCTACAGAACTACAATCCCTATCCCAAATCACCTTCAACAAAGTAGAGAACTGGCTGAATAATCATTGTCTCCTGCTTAACCAAAACAAAACCAAACTTCTTCTTTTCTCCCCTACACGTAAGTTAACATTACCAATAATTACAATCTCATCTAACAATGGCACCATAATCTCCCCTGAACCTTGCACTAAACTTCTTGGGATAATAATTGATAATAATCTGAAGTATGACACCCATATAGACAACGCCATAAAAACAGTTAACAAAAAATAGGCTCCTTGTACAGGATTAAACAATTCTTAACCCCATCTGCCAGAAGTGCCATAGCTCGGACACATCTGCTATCAGCCCTTCTCTACGCCTCACCCATCCTTACAAATCTAAGTAAATCAAACCTTAACAAAATCACTAGCTGCTATAACAATATAGCTAGATTTGCCACAGGCTCAGCCTATAGAACCAACCACTGTCAAAATCTTCACAAACTAGGCTGGCTAGAACTACCCAATCAGCTCCATTATAACCAACTCATAGTTATTCATAAAACCCTCTACCTATCTACATACCAGTAGTCCCATTCTGACTAATATTATTACCCTCTATAGCAACCTAGCATCCCTCCGCTCATCCAACAGAATGCTAGTACAATCAACCAAAGCCAACAACTCAGCTGGAGAATCATTATTCTCCAAATCTGCTGGAAAAAAAGTGGAACTCACTTCCTGCTGAACTAATCACTATATCCTCCTTGCCCCAATTTAAAATATCCCTAAAGATGTTTCTAAACAGGGATTGGCTATGTCCATGTCTAAACCCAGACTAACCCAAAAAATAACAAAAAGGTAAGAAAAACATAGTTATGTCCATGTCTACACCTAGACTAACCCAAAAAATAATAAGACAAAGGTAAGATAAACAGCTCACAGAGGTGCAATACCCATTAATAACCATTCCCCACCCAGACAACATTCACTTCTCTACATACTTTAGAATTCTATTATCAGGAAGAAGTCTTGTTTCCTACCCATTCTGAGCCTGTGCTCTTCTTCCCCTCTACATTCTGTTCACAATAACTTTCCTTCTTAGTTAACCACCTTTTATCTTAATTATCATCCTTACATTCATTCTTGAAATACGTTTCTTTCTTTTTTACACACTTCAAAGATGTATAATGTTATCTCTGTATATGAATACCATAAATTCACAATGTTTGCTTCATTTAGATGGAATCATGACTATAAATTGTTAGTGATTTGTTAAATGTTTAGATTTCTATGTAACCACATCCTTAAGTGTCAATTATTTGCAATGTGGATCTTTTCTCCCCAGGCCTCCGCTGAAAATGGATATGTATCCAGTCAGACTATCCCAGTTAACAAATGTAAAATAAATAAGGTAGATCCAAAAAAGAAAAAAGCCAGCACCCAGGAGGATCTGAAAAGAATGTATTTATTCCAAACTGAAACTACTAGACCGGTTTCAGCGACAAGGCTTTCTTCAGTAGTATATTGAGCCATGGTAGTGAGTCATACTCTTATATAATTTCAATAAACTAATCAAATGACATCACTTCCTGTAGTTAGAGAAAAACACACAAATAAGGTGAAAAAATAACCATGAAAAAACAATTTTAACATGAATAAGATATAATAAACATATTGATAAGCTAAGGTTGGTGCATATAGTTCCTGATAGCAACCCAATATGATAGAGTCAAAATAATTAATAATATATCTGAAAAAAAGAATAATAATTAAATAATATATAAAAAACAGCATCCTGAATATAGACACAAAATCAATCTTGAAAAATGCTGTGCAGCTTAGTATAAACGTATCAGGAGCATCACCATTTAATTGCTGGAATACAAAAGGTTAAGTAATTACACAAAAACCTAACTTGTGTTATGCACAAAATCATAATTTATCATTTAATCCCGGGGGGAAAAGCCTCCCAAGTTTGATAATCCATCTCTTTTCTTTAGCGTTTAAAATTTGATGCCAGCCTGTTTTGAATGATCGATTACCTGTGATGCAATCAATAATAACAAATGAAAATTTGGCAGTGGTATGCTTAATGGTGTGTCTGTAAAGTGCATTGGTCAATCTCTTATTTCTGATATCTCCAAGATGTTCAGAAATCCTGATACGAAATTGTCTGGATGTTTGACCAATATAGAAAGCCTGGCATGTGCACGTAGCAAGATATATAATCCAGTCCGAGCTACAATTACCAAAAAATTGAATGTTATATATTTGTCCCGTATTTTTGCTTGTAAAACTGGTTGTTTTTAAAATATAACTACAAAAACTGCAGTGTCCACATGGGTAAATGCCTATGAGTTTGTCACCAGTAAGTGTCCTTTGTGTGAGATGATCATCCATTGCTCTAGTTCTTTTATAGTGTGAGAATAAAGAGCCTAATGTTTTGCCTTTCCTATATGAAAAGTAACATCGTTCCCCAAGATAGTCTGACAAAAGGGGATGCGAGTTGAGTATGTTCCAATGATTGTTGATGATATTAACTAGGTTTCTACTATTTCTGCCATAGGTCGTAACGAATCTGCAAAGATCATATCCCTGATTTCTGGATCGAGTGTTGTATTGAAGAAGGGACTCCCTGGATTTAGTATGACTAAATTGAATTGCTGAATCAATGATTTGAGGGGAGTAACCCCTAGATAGAAATCTTCTGGTTAGATCCTTTTCATGGTTATTGAAATCATCATAGAGGAGCAAATTATTTTGACGTGCAAGAATTGAGATTTAGGTATATTTTTGATGATGTGTTTAGGATGGTGACTATCCGCATGCAATAGAGTATTGTACTGTGGGAATTTTCTGTGAACAGACGTTTTTAGTGTATTGTCAGACTGCCTAGTTAGGTGAACGTCCAAGAAATTAATTTCACTCTGATTGTATTCAACAGTAAATTCAATACCCCAGATATTTCCGTTCAAATGCTCAATAAATTCCTGGAGGTATTCCTGACCTCCTTTCCATACTAGCCAACAGTCATCCAGGTACCTAGTTAGGTAAGAGTTCTAACCCCAGCCTTGGCAACTGTGTGTGTGTGTGAACATGCGTGTGTACGCATGTGTGTCTGTCTGTGTAGAGAGCAATGCTTTTTAGGGTGGGCACACTTCCAACAATTGAAATGCTCTATTTTGATAAGGCTACTGATGTCATCCAGCTGGAAATACATCCCTGGAAAGGTTGTACCCCAGTAATCTCTGTGCCGTGTCCCTAACTGTGTACTGCTGTAGTGTAATAAAATAGTTAGGTAGGAGTTCAATTCTCAGACATGGCAACTGTGTGTGTGTGTGTGTGTGTGTGTGTGTGTGTGTGTGTGTGTGTGTGTGTGTGTGTGTGTGTGTGTGTGTGTGTGTGTGTGTGTCTGTATAGCATGTTTTTTAGGGTAGTCACACTCCCTACAATTCAAATGCTCATCTTTGGCAAGGCTGCTGATGTCATCCACCTAGAAATACATCTCTGGGTTGCTGTAGCCCAGTAATCTCCATAGTGCGTCCTGTGACTGCAACCTGCTGCAGTGTGATAAATTAGTTAGGTAGGAGCTCTAACCCCAGCCTTGGCAACTGTGCACGTGTGTGTGTCTGTGACTCTGTCTGTCTAGACAGCAATGCTTTTTAGGGTGGGCACACTCCCTTTGGTAAGGCTGCTGATGTCATCCATCTAGAAATACATCCCTGGAAAGCTTATATCCTGGTAATCTCTGTGGTGTGTCACATAACTGCGTACTGCTACAGTGTGATAAAATAGGTAGGTAGGAGTTCAATTCCCAGACATGGCAACTGTGTCTGTCTGTCTGTGTAGAGAGCAATGCTTTGTAGAGTAGTCATACTCCCTACAATTCAAATGCTCATCTTTGGCAAGGCTGTTTATGTCATCCACCTAGAAATACTCCTCTAGGTAGCTGTAGCCCAGTAATCTCAATAGGATGGTGGATACAATACCTACCTGTGTAGGAAAATGCAGAAACCACAGGCCTGATCCACAATGCAGACCATTGTCATGTGGTGTGATGCCAAGGTATACCCATCACCTAACCTTGTATAGCTGTCTGGCACAGTCGACCACCATATACCCGTGCAGAAATGCACTCATGCACATCAGTACTGGCACCCTGTATGTTTGTGTGTGTTGTATGATGTGTATGATCACATCCACACTCACTAAAACCCCCAGTGGCATACTGAAGCATGCTGTCTGATGTCAGACACATCACCATACCCATTGCGCATATAACCTCCGTATGACCCATGTGGTGCATGTGATACCTGCACAGTAATGTGTTGTGGCAATCTCACTAGGGCTGAGCTGTATCCCTGGCCCTGCCAAGTGTGTCAATGTGTGTGCATCCCTGTGATAGTGTGACTGTGTTGACACTGGCACCTGTTCATGTGGACAGGCACGTGTACACCACTTACCTTATAGCTACCATATCCCTGTTGCAGATGTCACTCACCATCACATATATTTTCTGCAGACTCCATGCCAGGTAACCTATGTGGTGCATCCAACAACTGCATAGGACTGTGGTAGCACTAAATTGTCATCAGAGGTTTGATACCCTGGGTTGGTAGGTGTGTGACACGAGCATGTTTAGGTTTTACTCTCCCACCCCTCCCTGACTTGTCAATGCCTCTGTCTGGTTCTCTCACTCCCTCACTGGTGAATGTGGAGACCTATACCTGCTTTTCTTAGGCAGCAACATGTGTATTTTAGGTAATGCTCATGATCAGCTGATGGCCTCTGCAAGAATTGCAGCTCTCCCCTAGGTGATTGCATGTGGAACAGCTGTGGTAACATTCCCATAGCCAATTGCATGGAAACACACTCCAATATCTAGGAACATCATGTTTGTGTTGGTCCTTTTCATTCATTGTGAGCAGGAATTTGTTATGTTGTTTGGCAAACAGCATCTCATATAGCATGGGTATTTACCTCTGACAACATACACTGTGGAAACAGGCCAACACACAGGACGGGATGTGCCTGACCTGACTACAGGCTGTAAGAGCTGCTATACTGCATTTGGAGTAATGTTGGTTTAACAGGGTGTGTGTGAATATGGCTGTCCTACATGTACGAATCCCTGCCATGTCAAGTGTATGTTTATAAGGACTCCCCATCTGTAGGGTCATCTGCAGACTGGGCAGTGTGTGGTGCCTTTGGTGTCATGTGTTACCCACAGAACATGTATCGGTTAACTGCAGAAGGTAGTGTGAGGATTGCAGTCTGTAGATGGTGAAAGCCATGACAGTTACTGACTTCATATCCCTCATAGGACATATGTTGCAACAAACCCTGTTACAATAGTAAATGTATGATGTTATCACAGCAACGTGTCAATACTGGCCCTGTGTATGTGTTTCCAGCCACAACTCAGTCAACCTTTGTACATATGTCATGCATTAAGAGGTGTATATGTGCTGTATACCATAATTAGTGTCATCATATCTGATAACAAATCAGTGATATATCAGACTGCTACACATGTTATGTATAGTAGGGGTTATATTTGATGACATAACCTGGACATACTGTGGTTGTTTGGACAGTACTGAGGTCTGTGTACTTATGGCGAATGTCGACAGTGTGTGTATTGTTAATATGTACCTTGGCCTGTTTACAGACTGTGGTAGTTGTCATCGCCCTAGGTCCCATCCTATCTGATGTTACATGCTGCTCCATTGTATGTTACCATATTGACTTACATGTTTGTAGGGCCATACACACACATGTCCCATACCACAGTCAGCCATCAGACCAAATTGTGTAGTGGCCCAGTATATGTAGGGTTAGTGTGTGAGTGGCACATATGAGGATGGTGTTGAACAGATAGTGCATATACTGTAATATCATGCTAGCTTGCCATATGTGGCTGTGGCTGTGTTCTCATTGGTTGTGGTTATGCACTTTCCCACAGGTGTATCTTACCCTGTGCTGTGACATGCCTGTACAGCCTGCTATATATGCAGGTACATGTGCATTTCCCCATAGGAGATGTAGCCCACTGTTGAGCCAGTCTGCCTGTAGCTTGCACAGTGCATTGTTACATGCCTAGCAGCTTAGTGTACTTACCCAGTGAGATGTCATGTGCAGATACTTGCCAGATGTACTGCTGCTGGGCCTCCCTTAACAGTCATGTATGTCAGGGAGAGCAGTGGGATGCTGTACAGATGTATGTCAATATCTAGTGGGTAGTATGTGGCCATGGCACCCCTGTACCAATGGTTATTACATGTCAGGCCAGACAGGGATGTGTGAATGCATAACCTATGGTGGCATATGTGTACCAGTCGTTATATGTTATACCCATCTACATGGCTGTTAACATTTATATTGTCAGGCATGGTACACATGTTTTGCACTAAGGGGTTCTGCATATACCTCTGAACTGTACAGAGTGTGTCAGAATGTCCACACATGTTGGCCAAAATCTCTGCTGCAGTCAACAGGGGCAGTACGTGCTAGCAGCGGTACTTAGCTATGATGTCCTTAGGATGTCTGTCAGTAGCCAGTGGCACACATGTGGAAAGCAGATGTGACCTCCAACATACACCATGTCTGTGAAGACAATCCCAATTACAGTAGCAATACTATATAGAACTGTAATAGTACACAAATAAAGGTTTACCATTTCTGCAAACCTGTGCGTGTTTTTTTGTCCCATGACCTCTCAGTGGGTATATGTTGCAGCCAATGATTGTTATTTGTATGGGTGGCCCATACAGTGTCCAGGTGTTTGGGTGTGAACTGTAGGCATAGTGGCTGTTCCAGAGTTTGTGCACCTTCTACATACGTATCTTACTGTACATATATCTACATGTGTATGTGTAGTCACATGTATATCTATAAATATGTATATATATATATATATATATATATATATATATATATATATATATATATCTGTATCTGCATATATGTGTCTGTGTATATGTATCCTGAGGATGTTGATAGCTTCCACATTTTACATTTCCTATGGGAGCCAGACTGTACTGCATGATATGTTACCAATACCAGCCTGACATCATACAGGTGGGATGTAGTACTGTTAACATCTTGTAAGTAATGAGTCAAATGGTTATTAACCTTGCAAACATCCACAGAAGTATAAATTGTCTTGAATCTGCAATGTTAAGACTGCACTTAACCAGCCACCTCTAGCTGCATTATTTCTCTACACTGATAAACAAGGACATCTGTGTCTTTTAACAGAGTATATCTTCTAAAAAGTATTTCAAATGCAGAGCTAGAAGAAGGGGTGTTCTAAATAAAAGTGGGAATAACTGATGGCATTTATTTTATTTTTGTATAAATCTTGACAACACACCTCAGAACCTCATTAATCATGCTTGCCGACACTGACCAGGTAATTCAGTAGTAAGGATATTTTTCTCATGGCTACGGGGTCTGGGGTTTAAATCTAGATATCGTTCATTGTATGCATGGGGTTTGCATGTTCTCCCTGTCACTTCATTTTTTTTCTTTAGATACTTCATATTTCTCCAGCTCTAAAAAGACATGCTGGTTAATTTACTGTTTTAAAGTGTCCAGATATATATATACAGTTGCTCTTGCAGCCAGGGTTGTGGCTGAAGAAACACAGTGATGACTAGTTCACTTATTCAGTTAACAAGTGAATATATTAAATATCACAGAACCGTGCTCCCTTAAAGTACGCTTAGAAAAAATGGGCTATCAGAAGTCAACCCTATCATGGGAATTAGCGATATTACATATTACAGATCTGAGAATATCTAAACTGAATATCATGTCCGTATTACCCTCTATCTATTAATCAAATTTTACATAACCAAAAATTGGATGGAATGCACCAAAATATCCTGGAGTGGGTTTAAGAATACGGCAATTAAATTCATAGCCTCAGATAAACTTTTCGTAGGAAACATTAATAAACAAATGTATTACCAGAAATATTGGAAACTTTTATTTGACCTTATTCTAAAGGATTAGCTAAGGGTCAGAAGGTGAAATGCAGTTTTCTTGGATCTGTACTTAATGGAGCTTTTACAACTTTCCCATCTAGACATTGTGCTGTTGAGTGTGCCCCCTCCTCTTAAACTAACCACCAAGACTCTCACTGGAACTGACTTGGCTCCCTATCCAAGAGGCAGTAGCACTGTTCGTATGTTTGTATATTTGTATATATGTTTATAGTTGTAATAGAGAGTTCTGTAGACTCTAAGGATTGTATTGAAACCATATTTGTATTGTTTTATCCGGTATGCATACCAGATTAATCATTGTTCAATACGCTGATGAAAATAATAAAATACTATTTGAGAAAAAATATATATCACAGAATCAGGTTGTTACATGTGGATAATCATGTAGGAGATATGTCTGTTCTCTCAAGAGCCTCTTCATAAAGCAGCAGTCGGCAAGGCATAGGTCACTACTTTCTGGAGTTTGTAATGACTGGAAACACATTTGGCGTTCCAGAAGCTACTCATCCTTCTCTTCCTCTTCGGTATGGCTTGAACACTTCTAGGCCAGAAGTAGACAGCTGTTGCTAAGATGCAGCCACTTGGGAAACAACATTGCCATAGTGTGGAGGAAAGATCTATGATGAAACAATGAGAGGAGGAACTTGGCATCCTATTACTTTGTATCTAAAACAGGGCTGTCCAACCTTTTTGGCGCAGGGGCCACTTACTACACAGTTCAGGCTTGCTTCGCAAGGCTTGGGGAACCAAATTAACATGTCCAACATTTATCTGTACATTCAAAACAGTTTGTTGCAGGACATACTGAAAGTCAGATAAAATGTTTTGGGCCACCTGTTGGAGACACCTGATCTAAAAATTTAAATCAATAAAATGCATGAGAACAACTTCCATTGAAATTTAAAATGAAACATAAAATATAAGCATCTTTGTAGGGGGCAAATCTCTTGTTCCCTCATGGTCCACTTTCTCACAGTTGTACATCTGCAGTTAGTACACATAAGTAAGAAGAATATCATGCTAAAGAAAAACTGTAACTACTTCATATCTGTAGTGTTGTGCTGCAGACACTGCAGTTAAAATGTACCTTCAGTTCAAATAAATAAATAAAAAACAGAAAATGAAATTCCATTCTCTGGTCATTTACTCCCTTTGCGTCAAAGTTAGTATAGCGCACTACCCAGCAGAGACTACATCAAACACCAGGCCACCAAATATCTTAATAAGTAACAGTGGTACTTGATGTTACTGCCCTACAGTGTTTGTGGTCCTCTGCTTATGGACTAAATGGACATGACTACTAATAATTAATATGCTCCTATATGAGAATGCAGGGCCTTCTCAGAGATATGCTTCTATCATTCATATATACGGTTGTATCTAATATACATACTGTTCTAGTGTATGTCACTGGTGTCTCATAAGTTTCTGCAGTTATTGCAAACTTATATATGGGTAGTGACTAGATGGTGCAAGGAATGAAGCTCTGTCAGCAGCCCTTATGACTTGCTATTGAATAGTAACCTGACCTTTCAAAAATCTGGTTATGGAGGCTGTGAGTGAGTGTCCATTGTCTTCTTATACATCCTAGTGGTGGTGGCTGTTTTTCCCTCAGAGATGGTAGATATTAGTGAAGGCTGGAAGAATGTGCCAGGATGCATTAGGACAGCCCAAGATTGATGAGCAATGCTAAATGTTGTGGTAAAAATGATGTATGAATGGAAGCATGCACATACCAATGGGTCCAACATTATGATTCCCACTAGAGCAAAGTGAAGGGTAGAGCTTCTGAGATAGAGTTAGGGTATACAATAAAACCCTCCCTATGGTTGCCCAAATGGCATCCCCAGCTTTGATGGCTCTCACTCCCTGCATATGTCAGAAGGAATGAATAGCTAGAGATGTTTGGCAGGCAAATAAAACATTTATTTATTTTATTTATTTTCAGTTTGATTACCGGGGAAGTCCACTGGGCCAAGAAGTGCCCATTTTCAGTGGAGGCCCAGGGAGAAAAGCTCCATGTTCAATACAGTACAATAAAGGTTACAAAATACAAAAAAGGTTACATAATGAATGAGATAAAATACAAGAGTAAGATTCATACATTCAAAAAAAAAAAATAGCAAGCGTAATATACATCATGAGACAATTTAAAAAAGCAAAACACAATTTTTTTTTTTTTTTGTTACTCTTAGGAATTTATGGTTGTTAACTGG